>NC_092113.1:20716891-20777645 GCF_045679555.1 Salvelinus alpinus
TGAGTTGACGTTAATCGTATATTCAGTAGTTCCTCCTGACTGTATGTAATGAAACCTAAGATTACCTGGGGTACCGATGTAAGAAATAACACGTAAAAAAACAAAATACTGCATATTTTCCAAGGAACGCGAAGCGAGGCGGCCATCTCTTTTCGGCGCCGGAAGTTTTTTGCGGACATGACTGTAGTATACTATAGTATTTTTGCAGACCTTACTTTACTTTACTCATTCATTATAATCCACATTTCCTGTTGCTGCAGGATTAATATCCTGCTGTAGCAAACTGGTTCAAATTAAGACCCTGTACCAGTATACAGTAGGAAGGTCTTGACTAGTATATAACAGTAACTAGTATATATAGTATATAACACGGTAGTGTTTTCGCGGTCATGACTAGTATACTATAGTATCCACTGTCGTGTTTTCCCCGACTTCACTGTTGTCTTTTTACAGACATGACTAGTATACTATAGTATTGACTCTTCTGTTTTTGTGGACATGACTGTAGTTGTCATGCCCTGACCTTAGAGCTTTTTATGTCTCTATTTTGGGTTTGGTCAGGGTGTGATTTGGGCGGGCATTATATGTTCTATTTTCTATGTTTTTGTATTTCTTTGTTTTGGCCGGGTATGGTTCTCAATCAGGGACAGCTGTCTATCGTTGTCTCTGATTGGGAACCATACTTAGGTATCCCTTTCCCTTCTTTCTTTATGGGAAGTTAACTTTGTTTGTGGAACATAGCCCTTAAGCTTCACGGTTGTTTTGTATTGTTTATTGTTTTTGTCGGCGTCATTTCAAATAAAAGGAATATGTGCGCTCACCACGTTGCGCTTTGGTCCAGTTCTTTCGACGGCCGTGACTGTAGTAACACCTGACGACTAGGTTTAGCTAAAATGGCACAACTACCAGACTACACCAGTTACTGTTTAATGTAATTAATCATTAATTTGGCCCTTGAACTTCTGATGGTATAAAAGAAAGAACAGTTAACCACTGTATTTACATAAACCATAAATATTTTAGAATACAAATTACTTTATTTAAAGACAGTCACCTTATCGGAAGGTGCTACCAATAAACTGCCTGGACCTCAAACCAGCAATGCCTCTCCAAACCAAACAAAAGGACATTATTGCAGTGGCTTTACACAATGAACATCTTGAATAAAGTTACCGCTATGTCGTCACGTGTCCTACGTACACTTGTAACAACCTAATCATTACGAAACTTCTATTTGATCAAAGCCACACGTAGCAAATAAGCAATTACATTTTTGGTTAACCAAATTCAACACTCATTGACCTCCATACAAAAACTCCTCACTTGTGCGAGAAAACATCACCTGCTGGAGAAGACACATTTTGGGCCCCAGTTACCCCTCCCGTGTCTCCTCTTCCCCTCTGTCTCACCTGAACATGACCAAAGTGTGCTTATACATTTCCTGAATGTCCTCCCATAATAAGGGTGCCCAGGGAAATACTGAACAGAACTTTGGTACCTAGCCTGTCACACAATATTCTTCAGTTACAAGATCGTGACAGACTGAGGTTTAGGTTAGGGTTATGGTGATGCCCATCTACTGTGGGACTCCAGTTAAAGAGCAGGCGGGGGCAGAGATGCAATTCAGTTTAAGAGTCTTTATAAACTCAGCAAAAAAAAGAAACATCCCTTTTTCAAGCCCCGGTCTTTCAAAGATAATTCAACAAAAAATTCAAATAACTTCACCGATCTTCATTGTAAAGGGTTTAAACACTGTTTCCATGCTTTTTCAATGAACCATAAACAATTAATGAACATGCACCTGTGGAACGGTCTTTAAGACACTAACAGCTTACAGACGGTAGGCAATTAAGGTCACAGTTATGAAAACGTAGTACACTAAAGAGGCCTTTCTACTGACTCTGAAAAACACCAGAAGAAAGATGCCCAGGGTCCCTGCTCATCTGCGTGAACGTGCCTTAGGCATGCTGCAAGGAGGCATGAGGACTGCAGATGTGGCCAGGGCAATAAATTGCAATGTCCGTACTGTGAGACGCCTAAGACAGCGCTACAGGGAGACAGGACGGACAGCTGATCGTCCTCGCAGTGGCAGACCACGTGTAACAACACCTGCACAGGATCGGTACATCCGAACATCACACCTGCGGGACAGGTACAGGATGGCAACAAGTGCCCGAGTTACAACAGGAACGCACAATCCCTCCATCAGTGCTCAGACTGTCTGCAATAGGCTGAGAGAGGCTGGACTGAGGGCTTGTAGGCCTGTTGTAAGGCAGGTCCTCACCAGACATCACCGGCAACAACGTCACCTATGAGCACAAACCCACTGTTGCTGGACCAGACAGGACTGGCAAAAAGTGCTCTTCACTGATGAGTCGCGGTTTTGTCTCACCAGGGGTGATGGTTGGATTCGCGTTTATCGTCAAAGGAATGAGCGTTACACAGAGGCCTGTACTCTGGAGCGGGATCGATTGAGGTGGAGGGTCCGTCATGGTCTGGGGCGGTGTGTCACAGCATCATCGGACTGAGCTTGTTGTCATTGCAGGCAATCTCAACGCTGTGCGTTACAGGGAAGACATCCTCCTACCTCATGTGGTACCCTTCCTGCAGGCTCATCCTGACATGAGCCTCCAGCATGACAATGCCACCAGCCATACTGCTCGCTCTGTGCGTGATTTCCTGCAAGACAGGAATGTCAGTGTTCTGCCATGGCCAGCGAAGAGCCCGGATCTCAATCCCATTGAGCACGTCTGGGACCTGTTGGATCGGAGAGTGAAGGCTAGGGCCATTCCCCCCAGAAATGTCTGGGAACTTGCAGGTGCCTTGGTGGAAGAGTGGGGTAACATCTCACAGCAAGAACTGGCAAAGCTGGTGCAGTCCATGAGGAGGAGATACTGCAGAACTTAATGCAGCTGGTAGCCACACCAGATAGTGACTGTTACTTTTGATTTTGACACCCCCCTTTGTTCAGGGACACATTATTCCATTTCTGTTAGTCACATGTCTGTGGAACTTGTTCAGTTTATGTCTCAGTTGTTGAATCTTGTTATGTTCATACAGATATTTACACATGTTAAGTTTGCTGAAAATAAACGCAGTTGACATTGAGAGGACGTTTCTTTTTTTGCAAAGTTTAGATTCAGGTAATGGAGATGACAGGGAATGATTGACTGTGGTTGACATGAGACTCATCTTGAATTAAGACTTGGTTGGCTTTGTATATAGTATGGTTTATCTACAAGAAGACACAGAAAGGTGCAAATAATAACGGCAATAACAGCAATGAACATACAATTAAATCAGCTGTTAATGGCAATAATCAATGACAATATGCAAATGAAATAAGCATATAAATTGGTAACGCTATGCATAAAAGTAGCAGCGATTAACAATGAATGGCCAGAAAGGGAGTGCAATAGCATGCAGCATGGTAGGCCGAAACTATAGCAGGCTAATTTATCAAAAGCTACATAGCACATCATGGCAAGCAAACAAACAATATAAAGCTAACAAAAGTAGCAAGCATAGCCATAAAGCAGGCCTAGTCAGCATAGGAAAGGCAATGCAAAAAAGTGCAACAATTTTTAACGTGTCCATTAACACTAGAAATACCAAAGAGAACAGATCAATAGACTGAAAATTGCTGTGTGACTGAGCCATTAGCATTTCACAGCCATTAGTGTCCGATATCAACTATACAAAACAAACAATATCCTCTTCTATAAGATAAAAGGCTTGTACTTACATTTCAATGACGCATACTGGTTGTTGTTTGAGAGTTGTTTGTCATGCTCAACTACTCAGCTCTGTCTGGGTGAAGGATCCAGATTGATAGGAGGCGCCCTCGAAACCTAGTATTTATTTATTTATAGGGGACAATGCACATTAATCAACATCAATATTACAATAATGCAACATCCATGTTAATGTGCCGGGGTTAGCCAAAAGATCATTTGCACCCGTAGAACCTGGGCAGGTAAGGGCCTTTACACAGCCACTATACAAATACTCACTAAAGCAATACAAAATACAAATACATTACATCCAATAATATATCATTCTAACAACAACAACAACATCATCAACTGTCATCTTAGGGGCAAGACCATGCAGGATCTTAAAGGCCTGCATCTGCATATTACTTAAAGCTGAAAGCTATCCAGACTAAATAAATTATGTTTGTAAATGATTTGACAATGGTGGTAACTGTTTGGTTTGTTATCAAAAATCTTTAGTGTTTGTTTGTAGAGTGATTCAATTGGTTTCAGAAAAATAGCTCCTGCTTGTGACCAACATGTGAGGCAATATCTCAGATGTGAGAAGATCATAGCATACATAGTTTGGCGGCCTCCAGAGGAAGGAAAGGTCTTATAAACCTAAAGTTGGATAATCCAAACTTGACCGTGTTAACCACCTTCTTCACATGTTTCTTAAATGTCAAGTTGTCCAAATGACACCGAGATACCTGAAGTTAGACACAACTTTCAGATTCTCCCCATTAACAAGATCAGCTTGTTGGGAAGAATCAATGGATTTCTTAGAGAAGTACATACAAACAGTCTTGTCGATATTTAAATGCAGGCAATAATTAGTATTCCATTTAGAAACATGTACCATAGCTTCAGCTAACTTGTTAACAACTAGTTGTCTATTTTTTGAGTGTACATACAGAACTGTATCATCTGCATACATCTGCATGTTAACTTGTGGGCAAGCAAGTGGGAGATCATTTATAGATGGTAAACAGAAGGGGACCTAATATTGACCCTTGTGGTACCCCAGTGTTATAGTAACGAGAGTCCGACTGAGTGTCCCCCAAACAAACCCTTTGACTTCTGTTTGTCAGATAGGAATACATCCAAATAATAACTTCAGTGGACAGATTTAAGGGAGGATAGTTTGGATAGAAGGACCTCATGATTCACAGTATCAAAGGCCTTTCTAATATCCAAAAGACTGCTCCGACTTCACCACTTAGAGTATGTCCAGTTTAGATTTAATGCACTCCAGATTATAGCAATTGGCTATAATTTCAGTAGAATGGTTCGTTCTGAATCCAAATTGCATTTGATGTATGGAGTTGCCCTGAATGAGGTGATCAGTCAGATGATCAGCCACCCATCTTTCAGCAACTTTTTATAGCACTAGAAGAATTCTTATAGGTCGGTATTTTTCCACCAGTGTTAGGTCACCAGATTTCAAAGCAGGTATCACTGCAGCAGACTTCAAGCATTGGGGAAGAACACATATTTGATGGGACGATTAACTAATGTACAATAGTGGCAAACAGAGAATATTTGTGTCTCTTCAGGAATACAGTGTCTAGAGCAAATACATATTTTGTTCTAGAGCTCCTGAAGAAGCTAATAATACTGTCCACTGCTGGAGCTGAGATTTCAGGAATTCGGAATATTGTTTTCTAATTATCTATGGGAGTGAGAACTGTGGTCTTGAAAATCTTTGAGCCAGTTCCCTGACAGAGTCAACAAAAAAACGTTTTAAAGGTGGTGGACATGAATTCGGAGTCTTGAATTAGAATCCCATTAACCTTTAATTCAGGATGTTTTTTGGACTTCTCAGCTCCTCTCCCTGTTAGTGTAACGATTATCGTGGGCTGAAGGAAGAGTGGACCAAGGTGCAGCGTTTAAAGTGTTCATAATATAATCCAAAAACCAAAATCGAACAAAAACAACAAACAGGAGAACGAAAGCGAAACAGTTCTGTCTGGTGCAGACACAAAAACAGAAAACAACTACCCACAAAACACAGGTGGGAAAAGGCTACCTAAGTATGGTTCTCAATCAGAGACAACGATAGACAGCTGCCTCTGATTGAGAAACACACCCGGCCAAACACATAGAAATAGACAACATAGAACAAAAACAGAATGCCCACCCCAACTCACGCCCTGACCAACCAAAATAGAGACATAAAAAACACTACAGTGTATACAATAGTATACTACAGTGATGTCTGCAAAACGACTGCAGTGAATACTATAGTATATTAAAGTCTTCAAAAATACTACAGTCATGTCCGCAACACTACAGTGAATACTAAACTACATTCATATCCGCAAAAACAGAACAGTTAATACAACAGTGAAGTCTGCAAAAACACAACAGTAAATACTTTACTATACTCTATCTATATAGAGTCATGTCCACTAAAACAGAACAGTGAATAAATACTACAGTAAATTCTGCAAAAACACTACAGTGAATTCAAGAGTATACTACAGTCATGTCAATAATACTACAGTAAATCCTACAGTATACTACAGTCATGACCGCAACACTATAGTGGATACTATATTATACTACATTCATGTCCGCAAAGACACTACAGTGAAAACTACAGTAATATGCAAAAACACAACAGTAAATACTACAGTAAAATCTGATAAAACACTACAGTGAATAATTTAGTATACTAGAGTCATGTCCGCAAAAACACTACAGTGAATGCTACAGTAATGTCTGCAAAAACACTATAGTGAATACTACAGCTAAATCTGCAAAAACAGAACAGTGAATACTATAGTATATTAAAGTCATGTCCGCAGAAATACTACAGTAAATCATAAAGTATACTACAGTCATGTCCGCAACACCACTACAGTGAATACTATAGTACACTACATTCATATCCGCAAAAACAGAACAGTTAATACTACAGTTGTAATGAATACTCAGGTAGAAAAAGGTGTAGATTCACGCGCAGAGCGCGGCAGGTGTTTATTTCGCCTTCGCAGAAGGCAGGAATCGTGGTCACAGGCAGGCAATGGTCATACACAGGTAGGCAACCAGGCAGGTGAATCAAAACTAGTACTGAAGGCTATAACTAGTTCTCACAAACGAGCTAGGAAAAGGCTTAGTAGAGTCAAAATGAACAATACCTGACAAAGGCACAAACAGAATGAACTGAACTAAATAAGGAGCTGATGAGACCAGGTGAGTAACTAACACAGGTGAAATCAATATACAAAAATGAAAAACAGGGCTACAGTCAAGAACACAAAGAAACAGGGCTATGTTCAAAAACTAAATGAAACAGAACACAAGGTTGACTAAGAAAATAAATACAGAACCTTACAACAGTGAAGTCTGAAAAAAACATACAGTAAATTCTTTATCGTACTAGAGTCATGTCCACAAAAACACTACAGTGAATAAATACTACAGTAAAGTCTGCAAAAACACTACAGTGAATACTACAGCTTACTACAGTCATGTCCGCAAAAAGTCGACAGTGAATTCAAGAGTATACTACAGTCATGTCAGCAAGAACACTACAGTAAATCCTACAGCAATGACCGCAACAACACTACAGTGGATATTATATTATAGTACATTCATGTCCGCAATAACACTACAGTAATATCTGCAAAAACAGTAAATACTACAGTAAAATCTGAAAAAACACTTCGGTGAATAATTTAGTATACTAGAGTCGTGTCAACAAAAACACTACAGTGAATACTATAGTATATTACAGTGATGTCCGCAAAAACAGTACCGTAAATAATACAGTGTACTATAGTCATGTCCGCATAAACACTGCAGTGAATACTATCGTATACTATAGTCATGTCTGCAAAAATATTAGTGAATACAATAGTATACTAGTCATGTCAACAAAAACACTACAGTGAATACATTAGTATGCTACAGTGGTCCACAAAAACACTACAGTGTATAGCATAGTATACTACAGTCATGTCCTGTAGTATACTACAGTCATATACTATAATATACAGCAGTGAATATTATAGTATACTATATTAATGTCCGCAAAAACAATACAGTGAATAATACAGTAAATCCTACAGTATACTACAGTTATATCCACTACAACACTACAGTCAAAACTATATTATACTACATTCATGACCGCAAAAACACTAGATTGACCAATACAGTAAAATCTGCAAAAACAGTACAGTAAATACTACAGTAGAATATAAAAAAAATACTACAGTAAAGACTACAGTAGAATCTGAAAAAACACTAAAGTGAATACTTTAGTATACTAGAGTAATGTCCACAAAAACACTACAGTGAATGCTACAGTAATGTCTGCAAAAAACACTACAGTGAATACTACATCATGGCCGCCGCAAAAACTCTACAGTGAATATTGGAGTGGATCTGGTTTCCGAGCTGGTCATGGGTACACCTCAGCCACGCTCAAGGTCCTAAACGATATCATAACCACCATCGATAAAAGACAATACTGTGCAGCCGTCTTCATCGATCTGGCCAAGGCTTTTGACTCTGTCAATCACCGCATTCTTATCGGCAGACTCAAAAGCCTTGTTTACTCAAACGACTGCCTCGCCTGGTTCACCAACTACTTCTCAGATAGAGTTCAATGTATCAAATCGGAGGGCCTGTTGTCCGGACCTCTGGCAGTCTCTATGGGGGTGCCACAGGGTTCAATTCTCGGCCGACTCTTTTCTCTGTATACATCAATGATGTCGCTCTTGCAGCGGGTGATTCTCTGATCCACCACTACGCAGATGACACCATTCTGTATACATCTGGCCCTTCTTTGGACACTGTGTTAACAAACCTCCAAACGAGCTTCAGTGCCTTACAACACTCCTTCCGTGGCCTCGAACTGCTCTTAAATGCAAGTAAAACTAAATGCATGCTCTTCAACCGATTGCTGCCCGCACCCGCCCGCCCATCTAGCATCACTACTCTGGACGTTTCTGACTTAGAATATGTGGACAACTACAAATACCTAGGTGTCTGGCTAGACTGTAAACTCTCCTTCCAGACTCACATTAAGCATCTCCAATCCAAAATTAAATCTAGAATCGGCTTCCTATTTTGCAACATAGCATCCTTCACTCATACTGCCAAACATACCCTCGTAAAACGAACTATCCTACCGATCCTTGACTTCGGCGATGTAATTTACAAAATAGCCTCCATCACTCTACTCAGCAAACTGGATGTAGTCTATTACAATGCCATCCGTTCTGTTACCAAAGCCCCATTGACTACCCACCACTGCGACCTGTATGCTCTTGTTGCCTGGACCTCACTTCGTATTCGTCGCCAAGCCCACTGGCTCCAGGTCATCTATAAGTCTTTGCTAGGTAAAGCCTCGCCTTATCTCAGCTCACTGGTCACCATAGCAGCACCCACCCGTAGCACGCGCTCCAGCAGGTATATTTCACTGGTCATCCCCAAAGCCAACTCCTACTTTGGCCACCGTTCCTTCCCGTTCTCTGCTGCCAATGACTGGAACGAATTGCAAAAATTACTGAAGCTGGAGCCTCACTAACTTTAAGCATCAGCTGTCAGAGCAGCTTACCGATCATTGCACCTGTACATAGCCCATCTGTAAATAGCCCACCCAACTACCTCATTCCCATATTGTTATTTATTTTTTGCTTCTTTGCACCCCAGTATCTCTACTTGCACATTCATCTTCTGCACATCTATCACTCCAGTGTTTAATTGCTAAATTGTAATTATTTTGCCACTACGGCCTATTTATTGCCTTACCTCCGTAATCTTACTACATTTGCATACACTGTATATAGACTTTTCTATTGTGTTATTGACTGTACGTTTGTTTATCCCATATGTAACTCTGTGTTGTTTGTGTCACACTGCTTTGCTTTATCTCGGCCAGGTCGCAGTTGTAAATGAGAACTTGCTCTCAACTGGCCTACCTGGTTAAATAAAGGTGAAATATATATATATATATATATATTTTTTTATAGTATACTACAGACATTTCTGCAAAAACACTACAGTCAATACTTATACTACAATCATGTCCGCAAAAATACTACAATAAATCCTACAGTACACTACAGTTATAACTGAACAACACTACAGTGAAAACTATAGTATACTACATTCATGTCCACAAAAACACTACAGTGAATATGATAATATACTACAGGCATGAGCGCTAAAACACTACAGTGAATACCACAGTAAAGTCTGCAAAAACATTAGAGTGAATAATACATTAAAGTCCGCAAAACACTACAGTGAATACTATACTATACTATACTATATTACTTCCGGCGCCGAAAAAGAGATGGCCGCCTCGCTTCGCGTTCCTTGGAAAATATGCAGTATTTTGTTTTTTTATGTGTTATTTCTTACATCGGTACCCCAGGTAATCTTAGGTTTCATTACATACAGTCGGGAGGAACTACTGAATATACGATTAACGTCAACTCATCATCGTTCCTACCAGGAATATGACTTTCCCGAAACGGATCCAGTGTTTTGCCTTCCACCCAATACAATGGATCTGATCCCAGCCGGCGACCCTGTGCGACGCCGTAAAAGGGGCAAACGAGGCGGTCTCGTGGTCAGGCTTCGGAGACGGGCACATCGCGCTCCACTCCCTAGCATACTACTCGCCAATGTCCAGTCTCTTGACAATAAGGTTGATGAAATCCGAGCACGGGTAGCATTCCAGAGAGACATCAGGGATTGCAACGTGCTCTGCTTCACGGAAACATGGCTAACTCAAGAGACGCTAACGGAGTCGGTGCAGCCAGCTGGTTTCTTCATGCATCGCGCCGACAGAAACAAACATCTTTCTGGTAAGAAGAGGGGCGGGGGGGTATGCCTTATGATTAACGAGACGTGGTGTGATCATCATAACAACACACAGGAACTCAAGTCATTCTGTTCACCTGATCTAGAACTCCTCACAATCAAATGTCGACCGCATTATCTACCAAGGGAATTCTCTTCAATCATAATCACAGCCGTATATATTCCCCCCCAAGCAGACACATCGATGGCCCTGAACGAACTTTATCTGACTCTTTGTAAACTGGAAACCACACACCCTGAGGCTGCATTCATCGTAGCTGGGGATTTTAACAAGGCTAATCTAAAAACAAAACTCCCTAAATTCTATCAGCATATCGATTGTGCTACCAGGGCTGGAAAAACCCTAGATCATTGTTATACTAATTTCCGCGACGCATATAAGGCCCTCCCCCGCCCCCCTTTCGGAAAAGCTGACCACGACTCCATTTTGTTGATTCCAGCCTACAAACAGAAACTAAAACAACAAGCTCCCGCGCTCAGGTCTGTTCAACGCTGGTCCGACCAATCTGAATCCACGCTTCAAGACTGCTTCGATCACGCGGATTGGAATATGTTCCGCATTGCGTCCAACAACAATATTGACGAATATGCTGATTCGGTGAGCGAGTTCATTAGGAAGTGCATTGACGATGTCGTACCCACAGCAACGATTAAAACATTCCCAAACCAGAAACCGTGGATTGACGGCAGCATTCGCGTGAAACTGAAAGCGCGAACCACTGCTTTTAACCAGGGCAAGGTGACCGGAAGCATGACCGAATACAAACAGTGTAGCTATTCTCTCCGCAAGGCAATCAAACAGGCTAAGTCCCAGTACAGAGACAAAATCGAGTCGCAATTCAACAGCTCAGACACAAGAGGTATGTGGCAGGGTCTACAGTCAATCACGGATTACAAAAAGAAAACCAGCCCCGTCGCGGACCAGGATGTCTTGCTCCCAGACAGCCTAAACAACTTTTTTGCCCGCTTTGAGGACAATACAGTGCCACTGACACGGCCCCCTACCAAAACCTGCGGGCTCTCCTTCACTGCAGCCGAGGTGAGTAAAACATTTAAACGTGTTAACCCTCGCAAGGCTGCAGGCCCAGACGGCATTCCCAGCCGCGTCCTCAGAGCATGCGCAGACCAGCTGGCTGGTGTGTTTACGGACATATTCAATCAATCCTTATCCCAGTCTGCTGTTCCCACATGCTTCAAGAGGGCCACCATTGTTCCTGTTCCCAAGAAAGCTAAGGTAACTGAGCTAAACGACTACCGCCCCGTAGCACTCACTTCCGTCATCATGAAGTGCTTTGAGAGACTAGTCAAGGACCATATCACCTCCACCCTACCGGACACCCTAGACCCACTCCAATTTGCTTACCGACCCAATAGGTCCACAGACGACGCAATCGCAACCACACTGCACACTGCCCTAACCCATCTGGACAAGAGGAATACCCATGTGAGAATGCTGTTCATCGATTACAGCTCAGCATTTAACACCATAGTACCCTCCAAACTCGTCATCAAGCTCGAGACCCTGGGTCTCGACCCCGCCCTGTGCAACTGGGTCCTGGACTTCCTGACGGGCCGCCCCCAGGTGGTGAGGGTAGGTAACAACATCTCCACCCCGCTGATCCTCAACACTGGGGCCCCACAAGGGTGCGTTCTGAGCCCTCTCCTGTACTCCCTGTTCACCCACGACTGCGTGGCCATGCACGCCTCCAACTCAATCATCAAGTTTGCGGATGACACTACAGTGGTAGGCTTGATTACCAACAACGACGAGACGGCCTACAGGGAGGAGGTGAGGGCCCTCGGAGTGTGGTGTCAGGAAAATAACCTCACACTCAACGTCAACAAAACAAAGGAGATGATTGTGGACTTCAGGAAACAGCAGAGGGAGCACCCCCCTATCCACATTGACGGGTCAGTAGTGGAGAAGGTGGAAAGTTTTAAGTTCCTCGGTGTACACATCACGGACAAACTGAATTGGTCCACCCACACAGACAGCGTTGTGAAGAAGGCGCAGCAGCGCCTCTTCAACCTCAGGAGGCTGAAGAAATTTGGCTTGTCACCAAAAGCACTCACAAACTTCTACAGATGCACAATCGAGAGCATCCTGTCGGGCTGTATCACCGCCTGGTACGGCAACTGCTCCGCCCACAACCGTAAGGCTCTCCAGAGGGTAGTGAGGTCTGCAGAACGCATCACCGGGGGCAAACTACCTGCCCTCCAGGACACCTACACCACCCGATGTCACAGGAAGGCCATAAAGATCATCAAGGACAACAACCACCCAAGCCACTGCCTGTTCACCCCGCTATCATCCAGAAGGCGAGGTCAGTACAGGTGCATCAAAGCAGGGACCGAGAGACTGAAAAACAGCTTCTATCTCAAGGCCATCAGACTGTTAAACAGCCACCACTAACATTTAGCGGCCGCTGCCAACATACTGACTCAACTCCAGCCACTTTAAAAATGGGAATTGATGGAAATTATGTAAAAATGTACCACTAGCCACTTTAAACAATGCCACTTAATATAATGTTTACATACCCTACATTACCCATCTCATATGTATATACTGTACTCTATATCATCTACTGCATCTTGCCATCTTTATGTAATACATGTACCACTAGCCACTTTAAACTATGCCACTTTATGTTTACATACCCTACAGTACTCATCTCATATGTATATACCGTACTCTATACCATCTACTGCATCTTGCCATGCCGTTCTGTACCACCACTCATTCATATATCTTTATGTACATATTCTTTATCCCTTTACACTTGTGTGTGTGTATAAGGTAGTAGTTGTGGAATTGTTAGGTTAGATTACTTGTTGGTTATTACTGCATTGTCGGAACTAGAAGCACAAGCATTTCGCTACACTCGCATTAACATCTGCTAACCATGTGTATGTGACTAATAAAATTTGATTTGATATAGTATACTACAGTTATATCGTCAACAACACTACAGTAAAAACTATATTATACTACATTCACGACAGCAAAAACACTACATTGACCTCTACAGTAAAATCTGCAAAAACACTAAAGTGAATACTTTAGTATACTAGAGTCATGTCCACAAAAACACTACAGTGAATACTACAGTGAAGTCTGCAAAAACACTACAGTCAATACTTTTGTATACTACAGTCATGTCCACAAAAATACTACAGTAAATCCTACAGTACACTACAGTCATAACTTCAACAACACTACAGTGAAAATTATAGTATACTACATTCATGCCCGCAAAAACACTACAGTGAATACCATAGTATACTACACTCATGAGCGCTAAAACACTACAGTGAATACTACAGTATACTACAGTCATGTTCACAAGAATGCTACAGTGAATGCTACAGTAAAGCCTGCAAAAAGAGTACAGTGAATACTACAATAAAGTCAGCAAAAACACTACAGTGAATACTACAGTAAAGTCAGCAAAAACACTACAGTGAATAAATACTACAGTAAAATCCTCTAGAACACTAACGTGAATACTATGGTATACTACAATCATGCCGCAAAAATTCTACAGTATACTACAGCTATGTCCGCAAAACACTACATTGAATACTATAGTATACTACAGTCATGCCCGCAAAAACACTACAGTGAATAATATAGTATACTACATTTTACATTTACATTACATTTAAGTCATTTAGCAGACGCTCTTATCCAGAGCGACTTACAAATTGGTGCATTCACCTTATGATATCCAGTGGAACAACCACTTTACAATAGTGCATCTAACTCTTTTAAGGGGGGGGGGGGGGTTAGAAGGATTACTACAGTCATGCCCGCGAAAACAATATAGTGAATACTATAGTATACTACATTCATGTCTGCAAAAACACTACAGTGACTACTACAGTAAATTCTGAAATACTACAGTGCATTATAATACTGTTATTTTGGAAAAAATACTACAGTGAATACTACAGTATACTACAGTCATGTCCACAAAAATGCTATAATGAATGCTACTGTAAACCCTGCAAAAAGAGTGTAGTTAATACTACAATCATGGCCGCAAAAACTCTACAGTGAATAGTACAGTAAATTCCGCAAAACACTACAGTGAATACTACAGTAAAATCCGCAAGAACACTAAAGGCAATACTATGGTATACTACAGTCATGTCCGCAAAAATACTACAGTATACTACAGTCATGTCCGCAAAAACACTACGGTGAATGCTTTAGTATACCGTATGTTATACTACAGCCTTGTCCGCAAAAACGCTACAGTTAATGCTACAGTAAAGTCTACAAAAACACTACACTGAATACTACAGCAAATTCTGCAAGAATAGTACAGTGTATTACATAGGATACTACATTCATGTCTGCAAAAACACTACAGTAAATACTACAGTATACGACCATCATTTCCCAAAAAACACTACAGTGAACACTGTAGGGGCGGCAGGTAGCCTAGTGGTTAGAGCGTTGGGCCAGTAACTGAAAGTTGCTAGATCGAATCCCCGAGCTGACAAGGTAAAAATCTGTCGTTCTGCCCCTAAACAGGGCAGTTAAACCACTGGTCCTGGGCTGTCACTGGTTCTGGGCCGTCAACTTTTTCAGGATTGGTGGGTCCCCTGCGGGACAGTTGAGCTAACGTAGGCTAATGCGATTAGCATGAGGTTGTAAGTAACAAGAGAATTTCCCAGGACATAGACATATCTGATATCTGATATCTGATAATGGCAGAAAGCTTAAATTCTTGTTAATCTAACTGCACTGTCCAATTTACAGTAGCTATTACAGTGAAATAATACCATGCTCTTGTTTGAGGAGAGTGCACAGTTTTGAACATGAACAGTTATTAATAAACAGATTAGGCACATTCGGGCAGTCTTGATACAACATTTTGAACAGAAATGCAATGGTTCATTGGATCAGTCTAAAACGTTGTACATACACTGCTGCCATCTAGTGGCCAAAATCTAAATTGCACCTTGGCCGGAATAATACATTATGGCCTTTCTCTTGCATTTAAAAAAACTGTTTATTATCTTTTACCAGATCTAATGTGTTATATTCTACTACATTCCTTCCACATTTCCACAGACTTCAAAGTGTTTCCATTCAAATGGTACCAAGAATATGCATATCCTTGCTTCAGGGCCTGAGCTACAGGCAGTTAGATTAAAAGTTGCCAATCCTTAAGAACTGACTTGCCTAGTTAAATAAAGAAACAAAAAATTAAAACACTACAGTATACTATAGTCATGTCCACAAAAATGCTACAGTGAATGCTACAGTAAAACCTGCAAAAACACTACAGTGAATACTACAGAAAATTCTGCTAAAATACTGCAGTGCATTATAAAGTATACTACATTCATGTCTGCAACAACACTACAGTAAATACTACAGTTTACTACCGTCATTTCCAAAAAAACACTTCACTTAATACTATAGTATACCACAGTCATGTCTACAAAAATGCTACAGTGAATGCTACAGTAAAGCTTGCAAAAACAGTACAGTTAATACTACAATTATGGCCGCAAAAAGTCTATAGTGAATACTATAGTATAGTCCAGTCATGTCTGGATATACACTACAGTTATCCTACATTAAAGTCAGCAAAAACACTACAGTCAATACTATAGTATACTAAAGTCATGTCCGCAAAAACACTACAGTGAATACCACAATAAATTCTGCAAAAACACTACAGCGAATACTATAGAATACTAAAGTCATGTCTGCAAAAACACTACAGTGAATATTAAAATAAATTCTGCAAAAATACTACAGTGCATACTATAGTATACTACATTAAAGTCAGCAAAAACACTACAGTCAATACTACAGTCATGGCCGCAAAAATGCTATAGTCAATGCTAGAGTATACTACAGTCATGTCTGCAAAAACACTACAGTGAATACTACAGAATACTACAGTAAGTATTTAAAAACACTACAGGGAATACTATAGAATGCTAAAGCAATGTCTGCAAAAACACTACAGTGAATACTATAGTATACTACATTCATGTCTGCAAAAACACTACAGTTAATACTACAGTCATGTCCGCAAAAATTCTATAGTCAATGCTAGAGTATACTACAGTCATGTCCGCAAAAACACTACAGTGAATAATACAGTAAAGTCAGCAAAAACACTACAGTCAATATGCCAGTAAAGTTTGTAAAACACTACAGTGAATACTACAGAATACTACAGTAAAGTCTTCAAAAAAACTACAGTGAATGCAACATTGAAGTCTGCAAAAACACTGCAGTGAGTACTATAGTGTATACATATAGTAATAGTACACTATTTAGACCATAGTATGCTATAGGATTTTTTATGTGGACTCTCTCTCTCAACCTCACTCTCTCCCTCCCTTCTCTGTGATAGCCATGCACTGACGGTCCGGGGAAGAGCTGTCTATGAAGATATAGCCTGACTTTGGTACTAAATGAAATACAGAAGAACGCTGGATGGAGGCTATTTATTTCCTTTTGAGACCTAGTCTGTTCAAAGATAAATGACTGCCTGTCTACCAAGCAAAGAGCCAGCTTTATATTTCTGACGTTTTCGTGTTTAATGTGCTGTATATTTTATATGGCCCATCTTTATGCACTCGCTGTTTAAATGTTATTTTAAAGCTCAAATGCAGTTATTGATGCTCTGGCTCGAGTACATTATGCATTATTTGTTAGTAAGCACCATTTTTGCATATTGACGGTAACAAGAAAATGCATGTATGGAAATTCTAATATAAATTGACTTATGTTTACGGGGCCCAGATTCTGCTCGCTAAGCTCTTTCTCAGAATAATATATAGTTCTTTAAATTTCTAATCCTGGGGACCACTCTTAAAGACATCCGCTTGAGGGAAAGGACACATTTCTGGACCTTTAGTTTTTAAAGACTTTTATCTTATATTACAGGAGTGACAGATTGTGCCTCTTTCTATGGCTTTTATGCATTGTTTCCAAAGCCACGCAGAGAGGAAGCGCTTTGCCAGGAGGAGAGAGCGTCTGATATTGATAAGGATGGAGGGTGGAGAGGAGTGTACTCCAATGTAATGCAGCTTTATGGTTTCCTTTTTCATTTAGCATGAGCAGTTTTTATGATTTCATGGCTTCGATGAACGGGAATTGGGAATAAAGCCAACGGGTTGATGCAAAGACTTAGGACTCACTGAAACCACTCACAGAAAACAGTCTTTTAGCCATGATCCAAGCCAGGAGACTCACTATATACAGTGCCTAGTGAAAGTCTACACACCCCTTGCACAGTCTTCACATTTTGCTGCCTTAAAATGTTATATTAAAAGGGATTCAATTACATTTCTTTCCTACCGATCTATACGACCTACTCCACAACAACAACAAACAAGTCCAAAACAAATGATTGAACATTCCCCCTGGGGCATGTGTATGTCTTCTCACCTCAGAGTTAGTACTTGGTGGAAGCACCTTTGACTGCCATTACAGTGGGTAATCACTTTGAATAAGATTCTACCAACCTTACACAACTCTTAGGACAACATACAGTGCATTCAGAAAGTATTCATTGACTTTTTCAACATTTTGTTAAGTTACAGCCTTATTCTAAAATAATTTTATTGTCTTTTCCCTCATCGATCCACACACAATACTCCATAATGACAAAGCAAAAACAGAAATATCACATTCACATAAGTATTCAGACACTTTACTCAGTACTTTGTTGAAGCACCTTTGGTAGCGATTACAGCCTCAAGTCTTCTTGGGTATGATGCTACAAGCTTGGCACACCTGTATTTGGGTAGTTTCTCCCATTCTTCTCTGCAGATCCTCTCAAGCTCTGTCAGGTTGGATGGGGAGCGTCGCTTGCACATCTATTTTCAGGTCTCTCCAGAGATGTTCGATCGTGTTCAAGTCCGGGCTCTGGCAATGCCACTCAAGGACATTCAAATCAAATCTAATCAAACTTTATTTGTCACATGCACCGAATACAACAAGTGTAGACCTTACCGTGAAATGCTTACTTACAAGTCCTTAATCAACAGCACAGTTCAAGAAGAGGTAAGAACATTTTTACCAAGTAGACTAAAGTAAAAAATTATAATAAAAAGTAACAATAAGAATAACGAGGCTATATACAGGGGGCACCGGTACCGAGTCAGTGTGTAGGGGTGAAGTGACTATGCATAGATAATAAACAGCGAGTAGCAGCAGTGTAATGTAAATTGTCCGATGGCGATTTTATTAATTGTTCAGCTGTCTTATTGGGGGTAGAAGCTGTTGAGGAGCCTTTTGGTCCTAGACTTGGCACTCCGGAGCAGAGAAAACAGTCTATAACTTGGGTGACTGGAGTCTCTGACAATTTTATGGGCTTTCCTCTGACACCGCCTATTATATAAGTCCTGGATGGCAGGAAACTTGGCCCCAGTGATGTACTGAGCCGTTCGCACTACCCTCTGTAGCGCCTTAAGGTCAGATGCCGAGCAGTTGCCATACCAGGCGGTGATGCAACAAGTCAGGATGCTCTTGATGGTGCAGCTGTAGAACCTTTTAAGGATCTGGGGACCCATGCCAAATCTTTTCAGACTGCTGAGGGGGAAAAAGTGTTGTCGTGCCCTCTTCACGACTGTCTTGGTATGTTTGGACCATGATAGTTCGTTGATGTGGACACCAAGGAACTTGAAACTCTTGATCCGCTCCACTACAGCCCCGTCGATGTTAATGGGGGCCTGTTCGGCCCGCCAGAGACTTGTCCCGAAGCCACTCCTGCTTTGTCTTGGCTGTGTGCTTAGGGTCATTGTCCTGTTGGAAGATGAACCTTCGCCCCAGTCTGAGGTCCTGAGCACTCTGGGGCAGGTTTTCACTAAGGATCTCTCTGTACTTTGCTCCGTTCATCTTTTCCAAGATCCTGAATATTCTCCCAGTCCCTGCCGCTGAAAAACATCCCCACCTCATGATGCTGCTACCACCATGCTTCACCATAGGGGTGGTGCCAGGTTTCCTCCAGACGTGACGCTTGACATTCAGGCCAAAGAGTTTCATCTTGGTTTCATGAGACCAGACAATATTATTTCTCATTGTCTGAGAGTCCTTTAGGTGCCTTTTGGCAAACTCCAAGAGGGCTGTCATGTACCTTTATTGAGGAGTGGCACTCTACCATAAAGAGCTGATTGTTGGAGTGCTGCAGAGATGGTTGTCCTTCTGGAAGGTTCTCCCATCTCCACAGGGGAACTCTGGAGCTCTGTCAGAGTGACCATCGGATTCTTTGTCAACTCTCTGACCAAGACCCTTCTCCCCCGATTGCTCAGTTTGGCCGGGCGGCCAGCTCTATGAAGAGTGTTGGTAGTTCCAAACTTCTTCCAGTTAAGAATGATGGAGGCCACTGTGCTCTTGCGGACCTTTAATGCTGCAGAAATGTTTTTGTACCCTTTCCCAGATCTGTGCCTCGACACAATCCTGTCTCTGAGCTCTATGGACAATTCCCTCGACGTCATGGCTTGGTTTTTGCTCTGACATGCACTGTCAACTGTGTCATTCCAATGCATTTAAATTTACCACAAGTGGACTCCAATCAAGCTGTAGAAACATCTCAAGGATGATCTACGGAAACAGGATGCACCTGAGCTCAATTTCGAGTCTCATAGCAAAGGGTCTGAATACTTATGTAAACAAGGCATTTCTGTTCTTTATTTTCAATACATTTGCAAACATTTTTAAAAACCTATTTTTGCTTTTTCATTATGGGGTATTGTGTGTAGATTGATGAGATTTTTGGGGGGTTAATCCATTTTGGAATAAGGCTGAAACGTAACAAAATGTGGAAAATTTGTCAAAATTGCTCAAGCTCAGTAAATTTGTCTGTGAATCATTGATGGACAGCAACATTCAAACCTTGTCTCGGACTTTCAAGCAGATTTAAGTCCGGACTGAGACTGGACCATTCAGGAACACTCAACATCTCTTGGAAAGCCATTCTGGCATGTCTTTGGCATTAACATTTGTGTAATTGTCCCTTTGAAAAATAATCTCAGGGTATTTTTGATTAATTAGGAACATTTTCTATAATGTTCTTTCCCTTTGAAAATGTGGAGTGGGTTGTGTAGATCTGTAGGATTTACATTTTTTTAATCCCTTTTTAGATTTCATTTTAAGTTAGCAAAATGTGAAGACTGTGCAAGGGGTGTGTAGACTTTCAGTAGGCTCTGTCCATACAGGTTTTCATTACAACCAATATCACCAATTAACAAGGCTCATTTATGTACATGGTCTCAATCTGACTATTTGATCAAAACTAACCAAAAGTTAAGGTTAGGTTTTGAAATATGTAATCTTTCTTTTACTTGGGTTCATATGATTTCCAACCTAATTTACTCAATCAATGTCCAACTGATGCTCAGCTAGAGTGAAAAGTAAAGAGCTGTTGCTTTAATGCTAGGTTCTGGGATTTGAAGACAGGGTATAGGGCTTGCCTTTCTTATACAGAGGGAAAGAGGGGGTGGAGTTGTTTTTTTACTACAGTCAAAAGATGCTTCCACAATGGACAATAAACAATTAACTATTCTATTTCATAAGGAGACACATTTTATTATGAATGTTAATATTTATTATAATCCACTACTGCTACATAATGTCCTCTGATACAAAACATTGCTGGTCTCACTTTAAACTAACAACAACTTTAAAGGAATAGTAGCTGCAACAACAACAACAAAAATAGTTACAAAAATTTGTATAATTATAACACAGATATTTATTATTCCTCCACAGTTTTCTAAATCTTAGCCTATCTAGTAATTGTAGAATCACACAAGTTTGGTAGCCTATGCTGTTGGATGCACTTTCTGGCCAAGGCCATGGCGAGTGACAGTTCTAGCCGGGGACAGGCCACCAAAATTGTGGTCTGTCCCCGCATATCAGGGACGTCTAGTCACCCTAACTCCATTTCACTAAAAAATTACTTCAATATCAATCCGTGAATGCTAGTGATGGCTAGCTTTGCTAGCTATGCTACCAGTCTGTCTTATTGAGTGTTAGCATGCTAATAGCATACCATGCACACAACATTTTTTATATTTATAAGGGGTATCCAGTAGGTTGATAACAATATCAGCCAAATTACCGTATATTGTAGTTTAAGAGAATTAACTAGATTTAACCAAGGATTTGATCAAGCTTGGGCTAATTTGAATAGACGCCAACGGAATATTTTTACATCCATTCCCCAGTAGAAACTACGTGACCGCCGTGAAACGTCAAACTTTGTTAAGCTATCCGAGTTCACCAATGACACTAGCTAACTTTACTAGAACCAAAATTTGTCAAAACAATACATTCATGGCCACAATGTATTTCATATTTAATCAATACATTAATTTGTTTCTCTACAAGGCAAACACCCTCAGCTAGCTGCTCCTACTGTAGCTAACTAAGCCGAGTAGTTAGCTAGCCCACAAACAGCGGTGAAACCAGATGGCACAAAGTAGCTAATATAACAGCTGTTGCCTGGAACACATTTTAACTAGCTAACATTAGCCAGCTACACTGTAGCACATGGGAAGAAAGCTAATAGGTGCAAGAAAATACTTTTATTGCCACCACAACGTATTTAATGTTTCCTTCATACATTCATTGGTTTCTCCCATTGACTGTACATGGATTATCCACGAGTCAAACACCCTCAGTTGGCTGATAAGCTAAAGCTAAATAAGCCAGATAACTTTTTATCCAAAGTAAATTACTGTCATGCATGCAAACATTTACATTCCAGGTGATCCATGGAATCAAACCCACTATCTTCGCATTGCAAGTGCCATGCTCTACCAACTGAGCTCGGTTTGGAGGTGGCAACAATGCCCTACAGACATCACCCTACAAGCTACAAGTTATATCAATGTCCAGTACACCCTTGGATATAAAGTTACTTGAGTTTGAGGGATGTCTTTACTTCAAAGGGAAAAACATGTTTTATTTATATTACTTTACAGTTTTTTTTGGATCATTAAAAAAAAAAGTTTCTAAATTTAAACATAGACAGAGACAATACATAAACATTTATCAACGTTGATATGCAAATATTATTGGGATATTTTTTGGAATGAATGAAGGTGTAGCAGAAGAGAAAAGAAGAAAGATAGAATATGTCCACAAGACACAATAAATAAAGCCTATGGCTGCATCCGTCCCTTGATCCTCACTTAACAAACTCAAATGCGATCCCAATACCGATACTACTGTTTTCAGCATCCTCTCCTCAGAAACAGAACCACAACTCTCTACCTTTGAATGAGGTTCTTTTTTTTTATTGTCTGCATCTTGGATGCATAAAGGCTTTATTAGGGGAGCTTACAGACATAATTGCGCAGAATCAGACTTTTTGAATCTGTTTAAATGATTTTAAAGGCGGAGTGGAGAGCCCTGATTCCCTGATTTATTGTGCTCTTACCTTGGATTGATGCTTTGTTGTCCCTTCTCCGTCCCTTCACCGCTTTTACGGCATCATCTTGTATCTAGAGATGTGGCGTCCCAATAAAGAGCCTTTTAACATTTGCTTGGTTTTATATAAACAAAGTACAAAAAAACTGTTAAAACAACTTATGTAAATGACTTTCTGAATTTAATAGGATTCCCAGCTATTTACACAGTGTGTATAATATCCTAAGAATATCATATGCATATGAAATGGTGACACATCTTTTTGACCAAATGTTTAAGTTTAGGTTATATACCATATACATATTATATGAAAATATAATTAAATATATATTTTTAAGCATCTTTCACTCTCTTCATGAAAACTGTACTGTATTCCTATTGGAGCTACAAAGGCACACAATGTTGGATATAGCATATCCATGCCAACTGCTGTGAATGCATTAGAATACATATCTTAACCCCCATTGTCATTTCTAACTTCACTTCAGTCAAGGGCTCTGCATTGTATTGGTATCTAAATGAGGACATGGCCTGAAAGCAAGAAAAAGAGTTACAGGGACAGGTAGGGCACCAAGTAAGACATGCATTTTAATCAAATGTTACACAGAACAACTCCAAGGCCCTAATACAAGTGGGCTTATTGTGAGGGGCTCTCATTTGGACAAACAAGATGACTGCATCTTTCTCTAACTATCAACTCCAGCCGAGAAGCGCCTTGTGATACAGGCCTGTAAAATAAGTGATGTTTGTAAAAAGGGACATTTCTGCTCACTAAGCACTTCTACAGGGACGCTCCGGAGTTTTTATGTGCGGGTTCATGAGCTCCCAAAGCTAATGCATGCTGACACAATGTTTTGATATCATTACAACATTATACTCACCATTTTTTGAGTGAAAAAATTCCAGTAATTCATAAATATATTTATGTCAACTGCACTTAATATTGATTTTGTTAGTGTACAGATTCAATAATAAGGTACAGAGTGCATGAATATTTAAATATAATCTTCATTTCTGCATCTCCTAATGGCTTCTTCTCCTCTACACTCAATTTAAACACAATTTGGGAACTATAATGTATTGAAAATGACTGGAATTCGGCTATAAATCACATGGAGGAATATTGTGGACCTTTTATAAGATAGTTCAATATTAGTCCCCAGAGGGACCAGCACAATTAGATTCCTCTTTTTCAACTTCTCAATTATCCTCCCCCTGCTATCATTTCAGGAGATAGTGTTCTCACCCTTCTTCCTGCCGCCCAATTTCCCCTGTAGAAATGTGAAAAAAAACCTGCTAAATGGACTAGACAACAAAGAGGATTGTTCCAAAGGAGCAAAGGTCAAGTCGCAGGCAGAAAACTACGTTGCCTCAGCTTTGCCATGCAAATATAGGTACAGATCTAGGATCAGTTTCCCCTCCCCCAATCCTAACCTTAACCATTATAGGGAAAATGCAAAACCCAAATTCAGTGTCTACACACAAATCAACACTGGATTATCTCTCTCATGCCGTCTTATTGTTTTAAGGAAACCAATTGTAGGTATACAGTCAGATATTAGTTAAAGCTAATGAATAAAAGTTAGAGTAAGGTGATGGATGCTTCAATTCAAGCTAGTGTAAATGAACACAACCCCTTTAATAGGTGCGTGGAGCCACAGTGTGCAATCCATATGATGCCTATCAATAATTCATCCATGGTTTGCCCTTTTGGGAGGTATTAAGGTAATGTGAAGAGCAGTCAGTCCAAATGGTTTGCAAATCCTTTTTAAAAGTATGTATGGTAACACTGAACACTGTTTTTGGTGCAATTAGCATTTTCAAGTGGTTTAAAATGTTGGTATCGCATGTATTATTTTTATTTCATCAACATTACATAAGTACAATTGAACTACAAATTATGTGAACACGCAGAAGTACGAAGACTCTGTAGACATAGCGCTCAGTTAAATGCAGACATGCTCAGTTCAAGACACGCTCAGTTAAATGCAGTGTTTAGATGCACTACACATATTTTTATTAGCAATGTGGTTTAGGGTGAAATGCAATGCAGACAGAAGAACATAGACAGAAGAGTGTAGTGCTAGCCTGGCCACTAGTCTGTTTCTGTTGTCTTGCCAGTCTGGCACCCAGGCTATGATAGTGCAAAGCCTCAAAATATATTACTAGAAGGGCCACAATTTCACTGGAACATTAATGGGTACCCTCAATATGGCCGCCGGTCCACCCATCACAGAACATTGATTTGAATGGGAATATCCATTATAGTAACTACATTTCTACAGTTGCAACACAGGCACCCAAGTGGACTAAAATGAGTAGGCAGTCACAGTCCCCTCACGTAGAAACCACGGCTCACACGTATTTCACACTTTCTCAATCTAACAGCTGATAATGGTTTGTTGTTGGAACTTCCTGTGTATGCATCATCATCTCAGAACATGTGGTTCCTGTTCACAAATCACACTTTGTTGTCTTCACTTGCCCTTCCAAAAAAAGGCCTGCTTCAGCATTAATAAATTGGCAATTCAGAGATAATCTTATGTGTCTCTGTGTTATACTCAAACATGTGGATGTGATTTGAGTGAGAAACAGGCTCTCGTTATCACCTACAAACAATCACTAGCTAAAGACTAACCACTATCAGAGCAACCAGTGGGGAAAGGATGTTAAGTGTAACCATGTAGTGCAGTGTCACAATTGGCTCTCAGTCCAACTTAGTTATGATGTTCTAAAAATGTACTGTGTATGGATAGGATGTGATATAGGCCTAGAATTTGTATGACTCTAGTGCTCAGTGATTAGGATAGAGCCATATTATGTAAAGGTGGCCAGCTCAGGCGGCTAATGGCCTCCCTGTCTCTATAAGTTATGGATGTAGCCTTTTGTGCAGCAGGGTCGCACATAAAGCCCCCCCTTTTTAATTCACAGTCACCCACGGTCATGCTAAATGGTTGATGGCGGAATTGGAGGCCGTGCTTTATTCCAGTACACACACACTTCTTTCCAAAAATGGCTATTGACATTGATAAAGGATTACAAGGTGTTTCTCTGGGGTGTTTTCACAAGGTTAAATATCTCTATTGATAGTGTCTTTCTTCTGGTGTTCTAGGACATTTTATAACAGTGGAATAAACTCCTAGAAAATATCTACAATTTCATTGCATACTGACTGATATATTATTACATGACTCATTGGTATGAGGTTTTTATGTTGGATTCATCCAGGTCACCTGTGATACAAGTCAGTATTCGATGTTCATCCATGTCTGAGGACGTCAGGAGACCGGCCAATTTGGGCAACAGTGAGCACTGTTACGTAGGTTTCGGTTTTGCTAGGGTGTTGTGGACGGAGATGGAGGATGGGCATGAAGGTTACATGTTTGAATCCAGTGATATAACGTTTTTTTTAAGCCTATCGCAACTTTAACCTTAAAAATGCAGCATTAATGCCTAAAATTTACTTTAAACACTTTGAAATTTGACGTTTGGAACAACTTCGGAATTTGACATTTGAGAAACATGGAGGAACGTCTTATTCTGACGTGAACTATCACTTAGAAGGATTGTAAATATAAAAATATTGTAAATATACAGAAAAGAAAGACATCACACATCCAACAATATTTTAGGAGGTTGAGTTGTTTTATTGACAGTTGAGTCTAATGCCTCAAACACATATGGTGCTACAAGCTGGCAGCAGTGGTCAATAGCATTTCTAATTCTGGCTTCATACTGTAGCATAAAAGCATGGCTTGGAAGCCTTTCATGTTAATTGTGTCTGTGTTTCTGAAAAGTTCCTTAAAACAAAGACGCCAGGCCGGCTTCCTCTGCCAAACACTGATTGTACAATAGTTCCCTTGTACAGCACTTCATTTTTCCTTTCTTGAGTAGATTATTAAACATTTACCATTCTTTGTAATAGCCTCATTTCTGTCAGTTTTCATATTTTAATCTGGTTTTAAGGAAAACAAGATACATTAATCAAATATGACAGAACACACTCTTAATGTAATCATGCAAGGGAATATGAATTGCAAATGCCTCGCCACCCCCTCCCCCGCCCCTTCCCCTCTTCCCACAAATGTACTTCCATTAATGTTACAAAATAAAATAATCATGACCATTTTAAATAGAAATCAACTACATGGAATATGGCGGAATATTTTAAAACTGGGTTTGGGAGAAATGCGCTGAATGCGGCGGCTTAACGTCAAAAGCTAGCAGCTTTGTGCTGTATGAACAAGGACTGGCGTCCGGGGAAAGGGACTCAGGACAAATGCAAGATGACACATGCATCGTCAGGCCCCATTTCCTCACCGATCGAGATGGAACACAAGTTTCCTGTGTCAAGAACAAAGATTCTCCTTTGCTTAAATGGCTCCACTAATGGTACTTCAGCAGTCCCTGGCCTCCCCTGCTGCAAACTGGATTGACAGTTGCTGCTAGCTGGGTTACAGAGGAACAAGACTGCCGAGATTTCTCTTGTATACAGCTCAGCTCAGATTGGGAGTGCAACCAAGAGTAAAGGCCTTGTTCACTAACAATCAGTAACAGGAAAGTTGTGAACAATCTGCATGGCAAAATGCATGTTTGGATTCGCTTGTTAGATAAGATCATGTTTACTGGGTAAGATAATGAGAAACTCACCTGGATATTGGTTTAAACACTCTCTCGCAACAGGGAAATGGAGTGTTGATGTTGACTTCTCTGAGTCTAGAAACTACTGGTCACTTTTTTATTTTCTCATATTTTTTTATTGGACAGAGGATACATAGTGGGAAAGACAGGGGGAGAAGGTGTCGAACCCACGTCAACACAGTAGGTGAGGTCTAGACCATGCAGACCACATACTGGTCACTTGTCTTGATTAGAAAACCTTGCAGGATACTGTATTTAATAATAAAATTATATAGGGCCTATCTAGATATGTTTTCTAAATATCATAGAGACATGTAATCAAATATGTCACTGCTTGTTTTCCATGGTTGTAGACTGGACACAAACCGAGGGCTATTGTAATACAATGGACACCTCTTGATGTACTGTATATGGCAGTGCATTGTGTTCTGAAAGTCTCCAATATTGTGTCCATCCACAATCAAAACGTTGCCTTAAAGGGGAAAGATGTTGCGACGGAACATTTCAGAGACATTGTCTTTAACTGGAGAAGCACCTTTCACAACAAGTCAATATCCAGCACAGAGGAAAGGGCCCCTAATTAGATTAATTTGCCTCTTGGATCAATGTTTTCCTAGGGATGTGAGTTATAAAGTCAGAGTGGGGCATCAATAATCAAAACCAAATAAAGATGCGTTTTTGAAGAAATATATCTGAAAGTGCTCATAAACCCTATGCTAAGCACGCAAAAAAGAGATATGAATATTTAAAGATGGAGGGAAAGAAAATAGCTCAGGTAGGAAAAAAATAGGCAGTTTTTAAAAGGCCCGACCTTGGCCGGGGCCGGACGGGAGTGGAGGAATCCTTTAGAGGGTACCTCGTCCATACTTAGCGAAAAGCAGATAATTCGTTAATGTCACGCACTTGTTGGAAATGGCAGATAAATGGATTTCGACCATTATTTGCTGCCTAAGTGAAGTGAATGAGGAAGCGTCGCCGAGAGGACAAACTCAGTTATGACTGATAAGTGTCTAAAAGCTAATGAAGGCTGGCTAGGCCAAGGTCAATGGCTGCCAGTGAGGTACCTGCGTTGCTCCGTTGTCCTGCTGCTTAAATAAAGAGGGAAATATACATTGAGCTTTTAACACCTTGAAACATAGGAGAGACTGAAATATGAAATATGGGCTTGTAATGGCTTTTTAATGACTGCCCCCCAGCCCCCTATTCTGGCCCAAGATTGGAAATCGGAGGTGAACCTTGATATCACTGCGCTAAGTGCTTGTAATGCACCGTAACTTCTGGCCATCCTGTTGAGTGAGACAGTTCTGCCTTAGGAGATAAATGCTGCGGTCCTGGACAGGGTCCTCTCCCCTGTGGGAGGACGCTGCACTCACAATGTGTCCACCAACATTTGGACAGAAATTTGGGGCCTTATTCAGTCGAAACTGGTACTTACTCAGACAGTTTCTGGGGTTAGGAACAACAACCTTCTTCATAGGCTGGGAGAAGGGATCATTGTACATATAAGGACCCTTTGAAAAACTATTTTGAACATTTCCTAGAAGTTAATATTGTGTTGGATTCAATAGGTCAGATCAAGAAAGGAGATGAGCAAAACGCACAATGATATAGGGTCTATAATGCTTTGGTTGTCACTCACTTTTTTAAGCCCTCGCTAGAACATAGAAACTTTTCGATCAACCTTTTATGCAAAGTCCAGTTAAGAAACCATCAGTCTGAACAATAATAGAGTGACAGAACCTCACATTGGTGTAATTGTTCACCTTAGGTCAAATATCCCATATTCCTCTGACTCTTAGCTGGACCCTCCTTTTGAAGAGCCACACTAACAAACAGACCAATTAACAAAGTTGTGGTGAATAATCACAAAATGATTACAACGATGATGTCCACAACGTCATTTTGGTTGTGGCTTCCCTTCGCGCCACCACTTGTTTAATGTCCTCTGAAGACCTATATTACACCCCAATTAGATGGCACTCTTGTTTCCTTACATCAAGGGCTTGACTCTGCTAGCTTGTCACCCTCCCTCGGCCCAATCAATTTCATTACTCCAGTTACAGCCCCAGCCCCGGCAAAGCTGTGCCCTTAAACTTCAGCTCCTGCGCCGATCGATCAATAGCCCACGTCCCTGCCAAGGTTCCATTTAAAGTTCATTTATTTTAAGCCATCATATAAAACAAGACAGAGCATCGATGCAGCCCCACTTTGTTTTATTTGACTGAAGATTTCCAGCAGCATGACACTCCAATCTGCTCCCTTTCCACTCTAAGGGCTGTTCTGAGAACAGGTGGAAGGAGGGTCCTTTTAGAATGGAGCATGTGCTTACTGAATTTCAGTAAGACCTGGATTCATCTGTATGGAGGGTTCATTCCCTTTGCATTGCTAGGATGATTAAAAAAGCTCACAATATATGGCCTTTTTCAATCAGGACTGGGTCCCACTCCAGTCTTTTTTTGATTGTAAGCACTAGTGTCTATGAAATGATGTGTCTCAAGAAAACACTGTGACCTAGGCGAGTGCGGCATGCTGTGCTGTGACCAGTGCGGGGGGAAAAAGACTGCATCTGTATAGGGTGTTATACTTATCACTGTCACCTAAAGTGTGACGTCTGGGTTTAGGCTTGGCTATCGTTTAATAGCCATTCCATGATGTAGCAATAGGACTTCAACACAAAGTCACAGAAGTTTACAAAGTTATGAACCCCGATCCATGAAATATACAGTACACACTCTTGAAATGAGCGTAACAATAAACTATAATGTGCTCAGAAACTCCCAGAATTCAACACACCTTCAGTGAGCCATATATTTCCCTGTACACCTCTCCCTGTGGATTCCATAAGTCACCAGTTAATTAATTTAAAAGATGAATGGAATATAGTTGGATCTGTCTCCTCCATTACATGCATACTGTATATAATGTCTATGCAGCTTTGGTGCGCAATTACACACAGCATTTAGTTTAAAATTCATAAGGCCTAGATAGGAGATGATCATCCTTAAATAGTAAAAGCCTGCATTTCCAACCTACCTCCTTATCATTCATAGCTTGATAAATAAGTGGCAGAGTTAGGAGAGTTTTGGGACCAAAACTAATATTGAGAATTTGCCTTGAATATTGTGATCATTCCTAGAATTCACTCATATCAAAATTAAAAGTAAAAAAAAAAGGTTCAACCTCCCAAGTGGCGCAGCGGTCTAAGGCACTGCACTGCAGTGCTTGAGGCATCACTACAGGCCTGGGTTTGATGCCAGACTGTGTCACAGCTGGCCGTGACCTGGGAGACCCATGAGGCGGTGCACAATTGGCCCAGCATTGTCCGGATTAGGGGAGGGGCTGGCCGGAAGGGATTTCCTTGTCCTATCGCGCTCTAGCGACTCCTTGTGGCTGTCCGGGCGCCTGCAAGTTGACTTCGGTAGTCAGTTGAACGGTGTTTCCTCTGACACATTGATGCAGCTGGCTTCCGGGTTAAGTGAGCGTGTGTTAAGAAGTGCAGTTTGGCGGGTCATGTTTCGGAGGACGCATTACTTGACCTTCGCCTCTCCCGAGCGTGTTGGGGAGTTGCAGCGATGAAACAAGATCGTAATCACAAAATTGGGGAGAAAAATGGGGTAAAAATTGCAACAAAAATGTCCATTCAACTTTGCTTGAATACTGTCTCTGGAGTACCTGATGGCTATCCTGCAAACCCATTTTCTTTGCACATTGTAATATATAATATAGTATATAGCAGCATGTGCCATTTAGCAGACGCTCCTAAGCAACTAACATCAGTGAGTGCATACATTAGCGCATGATTTTTTTACATGAGCCAGCTTGGGCCAGCTTGGTTTGGCTTGGCTCAGTAGTGTGAAAAGCCCTCTAGTGAATGCTGTTTGTAATGGTGAGTCATAGTTGACTATCTAACCTGGGTGGCATCCCAAATGGCATCCTATTCTCTATATAGTGCACTACTTTTGACCGGGACCCATATGGCTCTGGTCAAAAGTAGTGCACTACAAAGAAAACAGGGTGCCATTTGGGACGTACACCTGGCAGTGAAGCTTGAGAACTCAGCCTTCCAATCATTGCCTCATTTCTGCCACATGAACGTGACATCACGGCCTGTCACTGCACGTGTCTCGAAGTTCACCTAGCATTTTTCCCTTAATTATAACTGCCACTAACAATCAAACAATTCCCTCAGTGGAATGTCGCTTCTCGTCCTGAATGGCACGGTAACTGTCTAATCTGGCTCATTTCCTTGCAAACAAAAATGCCACATTTCTGTCTCCAATCCTCACAATTCTGATGGGGATCAGGTGAAGCGGTTTCTTACTTCAGGTGTTGGATGGTATATACTTAATTGAATGGGAAGTCAGAGGGAAAAAAAGGTATGTTGTTGGAGTGTGTATTATGTGTGGCTGTGGCCGCATCACATGGCTAACCCTACTGTATTAGACTTGGCAGTGAAATCCAAATCTCTGGGAGTGATTTCTTGCAAAGCTGGCCCAAATGAAACCATCTTGTTTTGATCAGGGATTCTGGCTGCGATACCAGCAGTGGGAGCTGTGAGGACTTGGCAGTCGGTTAGCATCGCAGACTGTGGCACTCGTACAAAATACACAAATATTTCCACAGTAATTATGTGTCAAGTTAAACACGCAATTGAGGGCTTGGGCTGAATGTGTTGGAGGAGGTGGGGGGACTGGGGTGAGGGCACAGTGTTAGTTGGACGCCAGGGATTGAGTGAGACCCCTAGCAAGACAAATTAGGCCATCAGACTTTGATGGGGTTCAGAATTTTTGGCTACAGCAACGTAATGGACCGCATTGTAATTGTGAACGCTCTATGGATTGAGTAACATCATGTGGTCTTGGCACGTTCCTTCTCAATGGAGAGAGGCTCTTCCAGTTCACAAGATTTCCAGTTCAACTTCAAAGGTTGGGTGGACAGCCAAAGGACTAAGTAATCATGAGATCATTGACTTGTCTTTTTTGCGGTCCCCTGTTTTTACAGGCACATTTGTAAATCTACATTGGCACCAGTGCTCTACACTGAAATACGATCACTGTCTTGTTCCACAGTTCAACTAAGGCAGCTAGAATACGGAATGATAGAAAGTTAGAAAGATGGACTTCAGAACCACTGTATTCTGACATATCAGTCAGAATAATAAAGGAATAATAGACCACTGAGACTAATCCCACTTCCCTGTATATTTTTGTGTATATAAGAGATATTCTATCATAAAAGGAAACAAGTAACACGTGACTTAAACTCAACATTCAGTATCAACGCAATAAGGATGACATAACAGCCATACGAATGGCCCAAGACAAATGACCATAAACTTAAACTTAAAGTAACCCCATAGATATATATCACTGATAAAGTATATTGTCTATGAGTAACCCCGTTAATAATGTTTGAAGTCGCAACAAAGGGCCTTGATGTGTTGTGAAAAGTGTTTTGTCATTCCTAAGTAGCATTATATAGGCTTTATGTAGGCTTTATGATCTGAAGCTGTGCCCAGGAAGCTTTTCTCTCAGCTGTAAGTCTATGACGCACTCATTACACCGGCAGCTACAACTCTAATCCTCCTCTACTTTCTCTCCTCACTCAGATGGATCCGGCACTGTGACAACGCTCTTCGGAAAGAATACGCTCATTAGCAAAAAAACAGCCAACAGTAGATCTCCCCCTGTCTATTAGTGTTACATTTACTTCACATATGACAGTGATTCATCACAAATATTAGCTTGGATGGCGAATCCTGTCGCTTTACACTTCTATTTCTGCTGTGACAACCATTAAATCACCTGCCACAGCTACACTACACTAATGCCACTATACCTCGGATGTGGAACCTTTATAGGGCTTCCTCATAGGCCCCGTACACACTCATGTTGTACAACTGGTGCACAACGCATTTGATGCGATGGGTGGGATACAACTGATATGTTTGTGATATGTTTGTGATCGGAAAAAGAATTGCTGTTGTATCACAACCATTATAACAAATGCGTTGTACATCTGTTACTACTTTCAACAAATGCCTTCCATGGACAGACTGACTGAATTAAGTCTTAAATTCTTGCAGAGAATATCATTAACAGAAAAGTATATTTGTCAACTTTTATATTCAACATCTTCAGAACAGCGATCTTAAAGTTAGCCTGATATGAGAGAACAGCTGATCAGAGAGGAGTTCAAGAGATTGTTGCCCAAGTGTATGCAGATCCTCAAAAGACCTTGAAGTAGTTGTTCCCCTTGCTCGGCAAGGGCCGCGGCTTTTGTGGGGCGATGGGTAACGATGCTTCGAGGGTGGCTGTTGTCGATGTGTGCAGAGGGTCCCTGGTTCGAGCCCAGGTAGGGGCGGGAAAGGGACGGAAGCTATACTGTTACAGTTGCATCACTGCCTGGTATGGCAACTGCTCGGCCTCCGACCGCAAGGCACTACAGAGGGTAGTGTGTACGGCCCAGTACATCACTGGGGCCAAGCTTCCTGCCATCCAGGACCTCTATCCCAGGCGGTGTCAGAGGAAGGCCCTAAAAATTGTCAAAGACTCCAGCCACCCTAGTCATAGACTGTTCTCTCTGTTACCGCATGGCAAGTGGTACCGGAGCGCCAAGTCTATGTCCAAAAGGCTTCTAAACAGCTTCTACCCCCAAGCCATAAGATTCCTGAACATCTAATCAAATGACTACCCAGACTATTTGCATTGCACCTCCCCCCTATTTTACACTGCTGCTACTCTCTGTTATTATCTATGCATAGTTCACTTTAATAACTCTACCTACATGTACATATTACCTCAATTACCTCGGCTAACCGGTGCCCTCGCACATTGACTCTGTACCGCTATTGTTATTTTACTGCTGCTCTATAATTATTTGTTACATTTATTTTATGTGTTTTTTATCTTATTATTTCTTGTTTTCTTAATTATAATTTTTTTTTTCTTAAAAAAATAATAACTGTGTTGTTGGTTAGGGCTTGTAAGTAAGCATTTCACTGTAAGGTCTACACCTGTTGTATTCGGCACATGTGACAAATACAATTTGATTTGATTTGAAGTGAAAAATAAACAAAAGTATGTATTTGAGTACCACTGGAGCGCTGTGATACCTACCACATATGGTACGCTGACATTCTGCTTTCACAGGCAGCCTCGAGCCTCTGTTCCCTCCACCCCGTATGGTGTGGAATTTTGTATTTCCTGAGGTATTTGTCTCTTATTCTTGAAAAAAACATTGTGTCTGTTTTTGTTTTCCTGCTCCTTTTTATGTTTCTTTCAAGAAACGGTATGGGAATTGAGAAACAGTAGGACCCACTCTATTTCTTATTTAAATGCTCACATTGTCTATGCCAAAACACTGATTTCTCTCATTCTGAATCTACACAAAGACCACCTTCCCAGGTGTCTGCTACAGATGGAGATAAAATGGTATTTGCCTTTTGAAGGGTGTTGTCTTGGGTTTTCTTAAATCCATTATTTAGGATATTCTTGGCTAGATTTCTATTATTATGTATTTTCCTCAAACATACTAAGTTCCTGGTTGAATTGTCCCTTGTCACAAAACATTGTGCTCTAGAAAGTTTAGTGCAAGGTATAAATGAATTTTGAAGAGTAAATGGTGACTGTCTGGCTGAATTTTCACCTAAATATTTTTTATTTAACCCATTGATCAACATTGAGCAATGTCAAAATGAATAATCGCTGTGATAGAAGTTTAGACCAATGTTCTCAAGCCCTGTGAAGCCAACAGGAAGACCCTGAGACCCTAAAGAGGTCCTATAAAAAGCAGAGGGATAACGAACAGTTACAAAAACGACAGAATGCCATCAGTAAGCCCAGAATACCTAACATGATATGGAAGAGCACTGTTGGCACACTAACATGTTTTTGAAAAATCTAAATCAAAATGCAATTTCATCCTTGGGTGTCCACAATAAATGCATGTTTATGGCTATAGCACAGCGGTTCCCAAACTTGGGGTCAGGATACGGTGTTGGATCGCATGATCTATTAATGGGGTTGCGAGGGGAAAATAGAAGAAATCTTAGTAATTTCATAAAATGCAATGCCTTGCAATTGTAGCCTATGTTGCAATGTTTAGAGGTTCAAATCCATTCAATTAGATCCGTAAGAATATACTTGGACCCTGTTCGTATGTGTTAGGAGGGCACGCAATAGCCTAAAAATGTATGTAAGCGTATACTAAATAACTTTTCAAATGGTTGAGGTCACTGGAATTTCCTTATGCCAATTTGTGTCATGCAAACCTTTGCATAACCTTTGCTCTTTGAAATGTTGTATCCGAATCACAGCGCACTTGTATTTTCCCAGAGTCTCAGGGCACCAGAAAAGAAAAGGTTGAGAACCCCAGGTCTTTATTACAGTCCAGATGTAGCCAAGCCAATGCTCATCCATCTTAAACGTTTGGGGTATCAAAACGCATCCTATCAAACACATCCTAATTAGGCCTACAATCTTTTCCAATACTTTGAGTGTCTATGTGTGCTATCATTTTCATTGTGCAATTAAAAGCAGCATACTGAACCAGTGTTAATGAACAACATCATCAGAGCAACATATCATTTGAGAAAGATTTTCAAACCTATGTCTGCTTTAGGCCTACAAGTCAATCCTTCAATCTGGCTGTCCACAGAAAGTCCATGCTGGGAGTTTATGGGCTGTGGTGTATAAAATTATACCAGTAGGGGTCGCTTTAGCCGTACAATACTGTGTTCCTTTATAGGTGTATAAGGGATGCATTTTCACCCTAAAAACAAACTTTTACCGGAGGCTTCTTGATCAACAATATTTTCCACACAAAAAGTGCAATTTTTCCTCACAATTTATCAACCTTTAAAGTAAAAGTAGCCTAACCTATAAATGTAACATTTTACTGAAATTAATGTTATTGGCTATTCAAGTAAAATAGTATTATCATCAGCCTACAAGTGCACTTTTTAAACACACTCGAACTTTATGTAAAGATGTAATGAGCTGATCTGCATATTTACAATTAATTGTTATTATTTTCAACACCAAACATGACCATAAATAGCAAAGCAATCGTTTTACCCTCAAATCCATGTAGCTTGTGCCATCCAGGTCTTGCAATGACATGTGGAGCTCTGATATCCTCTGAGCACACTAAACTGGATTTGGATGCAAGGGTATGCAAGGTTATTGTGAGTTACGGGTTGCAATTAGTTTACAAAAAATATGTCTTCAAATGCGGCCATTTCTATGTAAATCCCGGTAGCCTACTAACGCTCTAATCTTTTAAACAATTAATAAGGCTGGCTCGTGTATGGTGACGCGCGCGGGTCAGGGTCAAGGTGTTACTCAAATTTCGTTTCATTTGCACAAAGACAGACAGACGCCCGCCCTAATGATAGTCAATATTGTTAATGACAAAGAAAGGATCCTTTTAGGACACAGACGTCCTTAAAGTTGTCTGTCTCTGCTTAAACTCGCAAATGTGGAGAGCTAAGGTGTTTTTGCAATGCAGCAATCTGCTGATTTGTAATTTAAGATACAGTAGGCTACTTTGAAAAGGTAAACTTCAAGGACTCGGTCATTTAGCAGTTTACCTGTGTAATCTGAGTGGCTGAGTTTGTGCCTTGCGATTGCCAGTCGAGAGGGGAGAAAATACAGACGAGATGTTTTCTCCTTGTTTGGCATTAAGCAGTTTACAGAAAATTAAGCATTTTAAAATAGCTGTAAAAGACTGAGGTGCATCTGTCTATTCTATATTAAGCCATTCCTATCAAAACAACGCAGGGTAATGTATTTAAATACAAGTCCTATTATTTTTATTGTTATTTTGCATTTTCTCATTCCCTGCCTCGCATCTTTGGCCACCAGATGTGTCTCCACATTGAATAATTATTTCTCCTCCCCAGAGTCAAATAAATGCAATCAATATGAGTATTGCTCTCAGGCCTTGAAATATTACATTAATGTTCCATGTGGTGACATTTTAGCTGGAATTTTCAAATACATCATGAAGGCTCAAATTAATATTTATCAGCGAGAGGCTTTTATGCTTTGCAAAACAGTATTAGCGTGAACTCGAATAATCTCGTCCTATAGTCTAAGCATGGTAGAAATTGCATTTAGGCCTACCGTTAATGTATTTTAAGCTTTAACAGCTCTATGTGTAGGTTTTCGGATATTCTCAATGCTATTGCTGCATATGCATAGCCTATTAGTTGCAGAGGATTCAGTTTCTTATTTCTGTAATTTACCCTATATTTCTTCCAATAAAAATTGTTTGTTATCCTCAAAATGATAATTAATTTGCTGACATTGTTTGTAGATATTGTATGAGTAGTTATATAGGAAACTTAGGCTACTTCTTCAATAACAGACACCAGTTTGTGCTTGTGATTCCAGAAATCTTTGAATATTTAACATCACATAGATGAGCGGGTCTCACTAGAGTGAGGGGAGGGGGACTGTGATGATAGGGGGAAGGTGATAGCCCATGTCAGGGGACGCGCCGTTGAGAATTATTTATTCAAGTATGTTAAACTATTTGTCCTTCCTATCCTTGCTGATCAGTGCAGAAAAGCGCAGGAAATTCAAAAAAGATCAATTTCTCGATATGTACTTGAACTCTCAAGATAAAGGCGGATCCACAACATAATGCTCTTGCACACCACTCAGCTAAGACATTTGATGAAGATTGTGTTTTACGCACGGTTCCTTTGCAAGGCATCGCAAGAATCATGCTGTCAATCTAAGGAAATTGTTATGCATCCTTCACCTCAAGGAATTGCATTCTATCGTTTATTGATCTGTTTTAAATTATTCTTGTCATTGAACCCAAATTTATTCTACCATTGATCTTACAGGGAAAATATGAAACGATTTGGGGTTGCTCTTTGGTGACCCCCAGGTCAAGGAGATTTTAACATTGGTCTTATTGAGCTTAGCATATGTCGCCTCTCTTAACTGAAGCTGCGTTTATGCGCTCCCACCTTTCCCGCGCTGCCCTGCCTGAACGCACAAAACAACCGTTAGGACGTTAAAACAAGAAAGTCCAGCGAATCCCTACAAAAACTCTATAAAGAAAACGGCTGTCCATCAATAGCTTGTATGGGAAGGAAATGTAGCTGTCTATGGGTGATTTTTGCTTATACCCCTACTTTTATTATTCCCACTGACATCGGACTGCTGTCCTTCCCAGACAATTCCAAATGCAGGACTAGAAAGAGGATTCGATAGTGTGTTTGGAGAAATTGATCAGGCAACTACTTGTCTGTGCTGCCCACTTACTTAGCAGTCCCCTATATTGTCTCTATAAACTAAAGTGTGTTAGGCCTATTATGAATGAAATCATTGGGCTTTCATATCACCCAAAATCCCTATGAAAATTATACATAAAATAAAACATGACTTTGTCAGGTTAGGTGGCTATGCAAGAGGTTTTGTGTGATGCTGGGTGTAAACTTGTATTTTTACGATGTGTAATATGGAGATTAAACCCACTCTCTTTACCGCTGAGGAAGTACCCCCTCTCAAAGGCAAGGCATGAATTACTTTGTGAATACATCCCGTTGATATATTGATTGAGTGGTTAGAAATGGTGTCAGAGTCCACCGAGTGTGTGGAAGTCAATAGCCTGACAATATACCGTATGTGCTCCACAGTAGCTATACAATGATATTGGGTCATTTTTGCATTTCCCCCAGTAATGGTTAAGGTTAGGATTAGGGGAGGTGAAGCTGATCCTAGATCTGTACCTATGGGAAACTTCACCCTGGAGCTAGCCAAGCTGCAATAAAGCAGCATCTCTGTGCCTCCAAGAGCTTGTACACTGAGCCAGGTGTTGCGGTAACAGAGTTCCCCCGTGGCCTACTGATGAAGAACATCTGGAGTGCTTCTGTTCCGCCACTTCTTTCCTGTCCCCGATATGACCAGGCGATGTAGCTAACAGTGCGATGCATGTCGACACATGGCTCCAAGGTCCCTTGACAGGGTATGAAGTGCTCCAATAGTCATACCTGGCAATGCTGCCCTGTTGACATTGTGCACCGGGTTTCCATATGTGTGGGACTGGTGTCAGGTGCTGGGGCTCAGAGCCTATTTCAGTGAGGTAACCTCAGGAACTGTTCTTGGAACTGCTCTTGGAACTGCTTCAGGTCCAAATGGACATCAGAGGCAGAAGTAAGAAAGAAGCTGGAATGACCGTATTCATAAAGCATCTCATAGTAGGAGTGCTGATCTAAGATACATTTTTGCTTTATAGATCATAAAAAGATTACATTGGCAAGGTGGGACCTTGCAGCACTCCTACTCTGAGGCTGCGTTTAGACAGGCTGCCCAATTCTGATATTTTTTTCCACTAATTGATCTTTTGACCAACCAGATCAGCTTTGAAAAAGATCTGAAAATAAATCAGAATTGGGCTGCCTGTGTAAACGCAGCCTTTATGAATATGGGTCCTGATGGCTAAGGATCAGACTCAGGTAATAGCACAGGTGAACACAACCCCTTAAATGGCAGTTGTTGTGAAGAGAGAATACCTCAAGAACAGTGGCGGTTGGTGCCGTTTAAGATGAGGGAGGACAATATCTTTTTTTATGAGCATGGCCTTATTTCTATTACAGCATATTGGACGACTGTCATACATATTCCATTCAACCCAGCTCAATGTAGCCTGGTGCGGCAGGTAGCCTAGTGGATAGAGTGTTGGACTAGTAAAAAAAAGATTGCAAGATTGAATCCAAGAGCTGACAAAGTAAAAATCTGTCGTTCTGCCCCTGAACAAGGCAGTTAACCCACTGTTCCTAGGCCGTCATTGAAAATAAGAATTTGTTCTTAACTGACTTGCCTAGTAAAATAAAAAATGTAACATCAATAGGTGTAGGTTACTACATGATACTCAGATTTTCCCTATAACCATCATGAGGTTGCTACAACCCCAGCGGAAATATAATTAGCATAATACAAAAACCCGAAAGGTGACAGAGATGGAGCAGTGTTTGTCAGACCATGAGACATCCCGAAAATCAGTCTTCCACATGCGTCTTGGGACTCATAATTTTTATCAAATACTAGTTTCATATATTTTTTTGATACTTCAAGGGATCTTAAAATTCAAAATCAAATTGCAAAATTATCTTTGGTATGAACTTCTTAAAACAATTCTATTTAGCTTAGTAAAACTTACACAATAATTATTACAACTTCCGGAGGACATCCTCCAACCTATCTGTAACGATCTTCTTCGTCTGATGAAGGAGTGGACCAAAACGCAGCGTGGTAAGTGTTCATGTTAATTTAATAAATAAACTGAACACTGAAATAACAAAAACAACAAAGAGAGTGAACGACACGAAACAGTCCTGTAAGGTGCAGCAACACAAAACAGAAAACAACTATTGAGTATGGTTCTCAATCAGAGACAACGATAGACAGCTGCCTCTGATTGAGAACCACACCCGGCCAACCAACAAAGAAATACAAAACATAGAATGTAGAATGCCCACCCCAACTCACGCCCTGACCAAACCAAAATAGAGACATAAAAAGGATCTCTCAGGTCAGGGCGTGACACTATCAGAGATCTTGCAGCATGAACTGACATTGTTGTCCACCCAATCAAAGGATCAGAGAATTAATCTAGTACTGAAAGCATCAACTACAGCTAGCTAGCACTGCAGTGCATAAAATGTGGTGAGAAGTTGACATAAAGAGTGAGAAAGTCAAATGTTCAAAAGTTTTGAAAAAATACATTTATTTAAAAATGAAAGAGAAGCAAGAGAGACAGAGAGAGATATTTAGTTGTATTTTTTAAACTTTCACTTTCATTTATTCATTTCATGTCCCAAGTGGACATTCTCTCTTTCTCCCCTGACCCATCTGTCTATCGCCTCCTTTGAATTCCATGCTGTCACAGTTACCAGCCCTTTCAAGCTTAACATCCTTATCATTTATCGCCCTCCAGGTTCCCTTGGAGAGTTCATCAATGAGCTTGACGCCCTGATAAGTTCCTTTCCTGAGGATGGCTCACCTCTCACAGTTCTGGGTGACTTTAACCTCCCACGTCTACCTTTGACTCATTCCTCTCTGCCTCCTTCTTTCCACTCCTCTCCTCTTTTGACCTCACCCTCTCACCTTCCCCCCCTACTCACAAGGCAGGCAATACGCTTGACCTCATCTTTACTAGATGCTGTTCTTCCACTAATCTCATTGCAACTCCCCTCCAAGTCTCCGACCACTACCTTGTATCCTTTTCCCTCTCGCTCTCATCTAACACTTCCCACACTGCCCCTACTCGGATGGTATCGCGCCGTCCCAACCTTCGCTCTCTCTCCCCCGCTACTCTCTCCTCTTCCATCCTATCATCTCTTCCCTCTGCTCAAACCTTCTCCAACCTATCTCCTGATTCTGCCTCCTCAACCCTCCTCTCCTCCCTTTCTGCATCCTTTGACTCTCTATGTCCCCTATCCTCCAGGCCGGCTCGGTCCTCCCCTCCTGCTCCGTGGCTCGACGACTCATTGCGAGCTCACAGAACAGGGCTCCGGGCAGCCGAGCGGAAATGGAGGAAAACTCGCCTCCCTGCGGACCTGGCATCCTTTCACTCCCTCCTCTCTACATTCTCCTCTTCTGTCTCTGCTGCTAAAGCCAATTTCTACCACTCTAAATTCCAAGCATCTGCCTCTAACCCTAGGAAGCTCTTTGCCACCTTCTCCTCCCTCCTGAATCCTCCTCCCCCTCCTCCCCCCTCCTCCCTCTCTGCTGATGACTTCGTCAACCATTTTGAAAAGAAGGTCGACGACATCCGATCCTCGTTTGCTAAGTCAAACGACACCGCTGGTTCTGCTCACACTGCCCTACCCTGTGCTTTGACCTCTTTCTCCCCTCTCTCTCCAGATGAAATCTCGCGTCTTGTGACGGCCGGCCGCCCAACAACCTGCCCGCTTGACCCTATCCCCTCCTCTCTTCTCCAGACCATTTCCGGAGACCTTCTCCCTTACCTCACCTCGCTCATCAACTCATCCTTGACCGCTGGCTACGTCCCTTCCGTCTTCAAGAGAGCGAGAGTTGCACCCCTTCTGAAAAAACCTACACTCGATCCCTCCGATGTCAACAACTACAGACCAGTATCCCTTCTTTCTTTTCTCTCCAAAACTCTTGAACGTGCCGTCCTTGGCCAGCTCTCCTGCTATCTCTCTCAGAATGACCTTCTTGATCCAAATCAGTCAGGTTTCAAGACTAGTCATTCAACTGAGACTGCTCTTCTCTGTGTCACGGAGGCGCTCCGCACTGCTAAAGCTAACTCTCTCTCCTCTGCTCTCATCCTTCTAGACCTATCGGCTGCCTTTGATACTGTGAACCATCAGATCCTCCTCTCCACCCTCTCCGAGCTGGGCATCTCCGGCGCGGCCCACGCTTGGATTGCGTCCTACCTGACAGGTCGCTCCTACCAGGTGGCGTGGCGAGAATCTGTCTCCGCACCACGTGCTCTCACCACTGGTGTCCCCCAGGGCTCTGTTCTAGGCCCTCTCCTATTCTCGCTATACACCAAGTCACTTGGCTCTGTCATATCCTCACATGGTCTCTCCTATCATTGCTATGCAGACGACACACAATTAATCTTCTCCTTTCCCCCCTCTGATAACCAGGTGGTGAATCGCATCTCTGCATGTCTGGCAGACATATCAGTGTGGATGACGGATCACCACCTCAAGCTGAACCTCGGCAAGACGGAGCTGCTCTTCCTCCCGGGGAAGGACTGCCCGTTCCATGATCTCGCCATCACGGTTGACAACTCCATTGTGTCCTCCTCCCAGAGTGCTAAGAACCTTGGCGTGATCCTGGACAACACCCTGTCGTTCTCAACTAACATCAAGGCGGTGACCCGTTCCTGTAGGTTCATGCTCTACAACATTCGCAGAGTACGACCCTGCCTCACGCAGGAAGCGGCGCAGGTCCTAATCCAGGCACTTGTCATCTCCCGTCTGGATTACTGCAACTCGCTGTTGGCTGGGCTCCCTGCCTGTGCCATTAAACCCCTACAACTCATCCAGAACGCCGCAGCCCGTCTGGTGTTCAACTTTCCCAAGTTCTCTCACGTCACCCCGCTCCTCCGCTCTCTCCACTGGCTTCCAGTTGAAGCTCGCATCCGCTACAAGACCATGGTGCTTGCCTACGGAGCTGTGAGGGGAACGGCACCTCCGTACCTTCAGGCTCTGATCAGGCCCTACACCCAAACAAGGGCACTGCGTTCATCCACCTCTGGCCTGCTCGCCTCCCTACCTCTGAGGAAGTACAGTTCCCGCTCAGCCCAGTCAAAACTGTTCGCTGCTCTGGCACCCCAATGGTGGAACAAACTCCCTCACGACGCCAGGTCAGCGGAGTCAATCACCACCTTCCGGAGACACCTGAAACCCCACCTCTTTAAGGAATACCTAGGATAGGATAAAGTAATCCTTCTAACCCCCCCCCCCCCCTTAAAAGAGTTAGATGCACTATTGTAAAGTGGTTGTTCCACTGGATATCATAAGGTGAATGCACCAATTTGTAAGTCGCTCTGGATAAGAGCGTCTGCTAAATGACTTAAATGTAATGTAAATGTAAATTTAGCTAGCAATTGCAGCTAGCTAGTTTAGCCTACTCAAACACCCGGCTCAAACAGAGAGGGATGCTACACTATATATACCAAAGTATGTGGACACCCCTTCAAATTAGTGGATTCGATTATTTCAGCCACACCCGTTGCTGACAGGTGTATAAAACCAAGCACACAGCCATGCAATCTCCATAGACAAACATTGACAGTAGAATGGCCTTACTGAAGAGCTCAGTGACTTTCAACATGGCACCGTCATAGGATGCCACCTTTCCAACAAGTCAGTTGCCAAATTTATGCCCTGCTAGTGCTGCCCCTGAAAACTATAAGTGCTGTTATTGTGAAGTGGAAACGTCTAGGGCTCATCCGCGAAGTGGTAGGTCACTCAAGCTCACAGAATGGGACCGTCGAGTGCTGAAGCCTGTAGCATGTAAAAATCGTCTGTCCTCGGTTGCAACACTCACTATCGAGTTCCATACTGCCTCTGAAAGCAACGTTAGCACAATAACTGTTTGTTGGGAGATTCCTGAAATGGGTTTCCATGGCCGAACAGCCGCACACAAGCCTAAGATCAACATGCACAATGCCAAGCGTCGGCTGGAGTGGTGTATAGCTCACCGCCATTGGACTACATAGTAGTGGAAACGCGTTCTCTGGAGTGATGAATCACGCTTCACCATCTGGCAGTCCGACGGACGTATCTGGATTTGGCTTGATGTCAGGAGAACGCTACCTGCCCGAATGCATAGTGCCAACTGTAAAGTTTGGTGGAGGAGGAATAATGGTCTGGGGCTGTTGTTCATGGTTAGGGCTGGGCCCCTTTGTTCCAGTTAGGGCTGTTACGGCGACCATATTACCGCCAAACCGGTGGTGAGGTGTCATGACAGCAGTCAAATTCCACGTGACCATTTAGTCACGGTAATTAGGCTTCTCCAAGCTCTGATGCTGCTGATGATCATTAGTAGACTACCAAACTTGCTAACCGCCTGGTACTCAGCACTCTATTGTCCCTCTAATCACTCTGACATCAATGCAAATGTAATCGAAAATCTAATCAAACACTTCATAAGAAGGCTATAGGCTATGCAATTCTGTAAGAAAATAGAGTGATAGCTTCTATTAAAAAGAGGAGGTTCCCATCAGCTTTCTATAGGCTAGGCCTACTATATTTTATTTCTCAACTTTCCTAATACTAAGCACATTGCTTCTCTTTACAACAGGAGTATAGCCTACCTGGCTGGCATGAAAATGAACCACGGGAAAATAGTCATCCATTTGCTATTTAAGTGCATAGATGACATATATTTTTCCGCCTCTTTCGAGTTCTTCTTTTTTTTTCAATATGCGCCTGAACTGTATAAGGACAAATGTGTATGTCTTCACTTGTAGCCTGTGAGAAAGACCCGATCACGTGACGGAGAGCCATCTGAGTGAGAGGTGCTTTGAGCACGCAGCCAGGAAAAGGAAATTATAATTATTATATTCAGCCCAAGTGCACAACAGCCACTGGCCGCAAAAAGCATGGATTTTTTTAGGGGGCATTATGGCCACACAAAGGGGATACCGCCTGGAAATTCGAGGCATTATCAAGTGCTTGTCGAATTGTGAATGAGAGACTGATGAAGTGTGTACAACCTGCGCAAAAAACAAAGCAGAGCTCATGCCTTTCATGCAACTTCAAATCATCATTAGAGTCGCATCATGCAGCCTTAGTTTTTATCACAACTACAGTGACATAAATAACTCTAAATTAAGCATATAGGAGTACCTGTTTCTTTGTTAAAGCAGAATATTTGCAGGTGCCCACTCCCTCAAATAATTTGGAGAAAATATCCTTTCTATTTTATTCAGCTATGTTCAATTGTATTCTTCATACTAAAAAATAATATAAAATAATGCCAGAGAATTCTAAGCAAATCTTGTCTGCTAAATTAACTATTGTAGCCCATAGCCATATGGCATAGCCAGATCAGCGCCTAACATAAGAACAACTCATGGTATGCTATTCTGTTCTTCTGAAATAGACAACATTTTCTTTAGATCCGTCTAAAATATATCATGGATTTTTTTCAAATGTAGAAGTTACAAAGGTCTGTGTCAGTGGATGGTAGGCAATATGTGGAAGCCAGGAGATTCTAAACGTCTTTATGTTAATTAACGGTCAATTACGGTGAGACCAGCAGTTATTTGCTTGACAATCACCAGCTGACAAAATTTCATGACCACCACAGCCCTAGTTCCAGCATACAATGACATTCTAGATTAACTTTGTGGCAACAGTTTGGGGAAGGCCTTTCCTGTGAAATGGTTTGTCAAGATCAGTGTGGAAGAACTTGACTTGCCTGCACAGAGCCCTGACTTCAACCTCATCAAACACCTTTGGGATGAATTGGAACGCCGACTGCGAACCAGGCCTAATCGCCCAACATCAGTGCCCGACCTCACAAATGCTCTTGTGGCTGAATGAGACCAAGTCCCCGCAGCAATGTTCCAACATGTAGTGGAAAGCCTTCCCAGAAGAGTGGAGGCTGTTGTAGCAGCGAATAAGGGACCAACTCCATATTAATGCCCATGATTTTGGAATGAGATGTTTGATGAGCAGGTGTCCACATACTTTTGGTCATGTAGTGTACAAACAGCATGATCACTTTGCTCGTTAATTCCTTCTCACATCTACGCGCTCTCCTCTCACCTTTACCCTTTGCTTGTAGACTTCAGTGCACAACACATCAGCTGTCTGTGACCAGGCAAAAAAACACTTACAAGCCAAACCTTCATATCATAACCTCTACACACAGCCTACATTGTTGTCGGCATATTAGCTAACGTCATAGTCAACATAGCTACTAGAACTAATGCATTAGTAAACCCGCTACAATCATGCAGTACAGTGTACAGTCTGCAAGCAGTTTAGCAGTTACACTGGCGGGCCCCCGGTGGCAATAAATTAATAAAACCAAAAGCTTACCTTAACTTGGAAGACTTCTAGTGTTGGATAGCCATAGCCAACTAGTTAACATAGCATCCCTCTCTGTTTGAGCAGGGTGTTTGAGTAGGCTAAACTAGCTAGCTGCATTTGCTAGCTAAGTAAGTGCAAGTGAAAAAAATACAACGAAATATAGCTAGCGCTCTCTCTCTCTCTCTATTGCTTCGTCTTCTCTTTTGAAGAAATTCATTTGGAAGAAATTAAAACTGTTCAACAATTGTTTTCTTTCTCTTTGAGTCAAGTACTCACCACATGTTATCTTCTTTGGGATAGGTGGGACGGTAGCGTCCCACTTGGCCAACATCCGGTGAAATGGCAGAGCGCCAAATTCAAATTAAATTATTAGAAATATTTAACTTTCATACAATCACAAGTGCAATACACCAAATTTAAGCTTTACTTCTTGTTAATCCAGCCATCGTGTCAGATTTCAAAAAGGCTTTACAGCAAAAGCAAACCATGCTATTATTTGAGGACAGCACCCCATCAAACAAACACAGACAATCATATTTCATCCTGCCAGGCGGGACACAAAACTCAGAAATAACGATATAATTCATGCCTCACCTTTGAAGAGCTTCTTCTGTTGGCACTCCAATATGTCCCATAAACATCACAAATGGTCCTTTTGTTCGATTACTTCCGTCGTTATATCTCCAAAATGTCAATTTATTTGGCACGTTTGATCCAGAAAAACACGGGTTCCAACTCGCGCAACATGACTACAAAATATCTAATAAGTTACCTGTAATCTTTGTCCAAACATTTCAAACAACTTTCCTAATACAATTTTAGGTATTTTTTAACATAAATAAATAATAAATACATTTAAGACGTGATAAACTGCGCTCAATAGCGGATAAAAACAAAGTTCAGCGAGCTTTCAGGTCGCGTCCCAACCACAACAGTACACTAGACTTGACCCTCGTTCTGAACAGCCCTACTTCTTCATTACACAAAGGAAAAACATCAACCAATTTCTAAAGACTGTTGACATCCAGTGGAAGCGATAGGAACTGCAAGCAAGTGCCTTAGAAATCTAGATCCACATAGAAACCCCATTGAAAACACTGTCACCTCAAAAAAAACAAATCCTGGATGGTTTGTCCTCGGTGTTTCGCCTGCCAAATAAGTTATGTTATACTCACAGATATCATTCAAACAGTTTTAGAATCTTCAGAGTGTTTTCTATCAAAATATACTAATAATATGCATATCCTAGCTTCTGGGCCTGAGTAGCAGGCAGTTTACTTTTTGGCACGTTTTTCATCCGGACGTGAAAATACCGCCCCCTAGCCTAGAGAAGTTATGCACTGCAGTGTTAGCTAGCTGTAGCTTATGATTTCAGCACTAGATTCAATCTCTGATCCTTTGATTGGGTGGACAATATTTCAGTTCATGCTACAAGAGCTCTGATAGGTTGAGAGGACATCTTATGGAAGTTGTCATAATAATTAATGTACCCAGAGGAGGATGGAAACAATCTTTTCTCCGGCTACACCATGGCGCTACCATACAGAGTGCTGTTGAGGCTACTGTAGACTTCCATTTCAAAACAGTGTGATGTAATCAATTATTTGGTGACATATGAAAATATTTAGTAAAGTTCTAGCTGGTCCTCCCCTTCCTCCACTGTTCAAGAATACCTCAAGACAGTTACAAGGAGACCATTTTGGTATGGATTATAACATTCACTTACACACACTACCAATTGTCAAACAATCAGCCTGTTTCAAATGCACATTATACAAAGTAGGTGACCACCACGCACTAATGCACACAGAAACGTGCTTTTTACTCTGTTCTGCAGATATAGGGTCTAGTTGTATGAAGTCTCAAACAAGTTGTTATTGAGCAGTGAATTAACGTCACATAATTTATTTGATGCCAGGTGAGTTTATTCATCTAAAAAGAATAAGGAGACAATTTCAACAGAACAGTAGCATAAACGTGGTATACTTGAGAGCTGGTATTAGGTAGCACTGTTTCTTATTCAATCATTAGTTTCAGAATGTTTTTAATTCAGACACTCAAAATGACATTAAAAAAGTAAAGGTTCTCAAAAATAAAAAAGTGGATGTATAGCAGTATACCAAGTAGTAGAGCAATTCAATGGTAATTTCTGATTTAGGTAAAAATAATTTCCATAAATATTCCATCAGAACAGAAAGAATAAAGGATTTGCACAAATGTTAGATTAGGTCACGTGTTGGCTTTCTTTCTTTGCTAGAATTACTTTTTGACTAGAGTGAAACATCAGGATCTAAGACAACATTTTTGAACTCTCCCTTTTATGCTCTCTCTTAGCTGCCATTCTAAGCAGCTGAGGTTATAAAAGGGTTACATTTCTTGGAAGCTTGTCCTGCATGCTACCCAATTGAATGGCAAGCACTGTGGCTCCAAAACAGCCCGTGCAGAAATAAAACAATATATAGAAATGCACAATAGTGGGATTTAATTTTCCTACTACCATCCATTTATATAATACATCAAATGAAGCCCAAATTAATTTCTACCCAGGCTCTAAAGTAACAATGTAATCTCAGTGCTGTAGCACAGTTGCAAATGGATTTCTGTCTCTTGTAATTTTATAAGAAACACTCTGGGGGTCACCTTAAAAGATGTCGCTATTTTTTAAAGCCAAAACTATCCTGTGGCCTGTCAGCAGAAGAAATGTCGGCGATGCAATCTGTTTTGTGCCATCGATTTGTCTGGTATTGCGTCTTGTCACATGGTCGGGCTGTTAAGTCCACTAGTATTGGCAGAGATGACTAATTTTATACCCAGATGTCCATAATAAAGTTGGAGTATCTGCTTACTTGTGCGCAATCTAGTCCTTTCGAACTTCCTGACTGGTGCAGAATGATTTGAACCCTGCTAAATGTTAAAGGAACTACATTACATAGCACAGCATGAATGGAGGAGATGGGCTCAGCAGAATATGATGATCTTTCTATTAGTAGGCCTATCCCCTGGTATGCATTTAAATTTAAATTTTAGTTATTTAGCAGACTATCTTATCCAGAGTGACTTAGAGGAGCAATTAGGGTTAAGTGCCTTGCTCAAGGACACATCGACAGATTTTTCACCTAGTCGGCTCAGGGATTCAAATCAGCGACCTTTCGGTTACTGGCCCAATGCTCTTAACCGCTAGGCTACCTGCCACCTAGCCCAATGCACACTAATGAGTAGATTTGCTATTTAACGAAACCGATAGCCTCTGCCTTTTCTATTAGATAACTACAGCCTCTCGCACATGATGCTGTCAACATAAAAAAGTTTGTTCATGTAGAATGAATAGGCAGAGTGTAATTTATAGGGAGCAATATAAAGGCATACATGGTCAAATAATTGTAAGACCGAAGAAAGTTGACCCCATCCAACAGAGCCACTTTTGGTCAAAAGGGGTAAAGCATATATATATATTTTGCTCTTTGTGTGCCTGCCTATATATACACACACACATCTAGGATTATAAAACACAAAAAGTGATACACAAGCATGAAAAGGTCAGAAACTTTTTTCCCATTTCTAAATGGGACAATCATCTGACACTGTGCGTCACCCAGCACCTGTCAGGCTATCCCTCAGTACTGAGAGCTCCCCCACTGCCATAATATATTGCCCCTTATACTACAAATCCACTCAGCATTTTCCAAAAATTTTCATACGTCACATGATCTTACCCAAATACCCAGAGGGCCATAACTCAGTACACAACCCCCCCTTCCTGGACCACCCCGTTTTGCCTCCTTTTGGGAGCAAAGCTCAGTATTTAACCTTTGTGGAATGGAGGAAGCTCATGTATTTATTTTTTCAAACAACAACAAAAGACTCTTGTCATTCGTAGAGGTCACTTTGGATATACAATGTGCCATGATTTAAGGTGTGTTTTAAGGAACACCGGCGGTTCAGACCGAGTAGCTGCCAGAAAGGGCAGTTTGGGGACATTGTGTTCGTGATGTAGCCTAAAATAGAGAGGTAGTTCAAGAAGAAATGCCCCTCCAACCCCTCATATGATACTCCAAATCACCACATCCTCCCTCAACTCGTTGCCCACCAAGCAACCCGATCAGATGGCTTGTTAATTTCCTCATTTCAGAGTTTTATGGATTTTCCAGTTGCTGCTCTGTTCATAAACAAGCATTTCAGCTGACCCCCCCTCTCCCTGCGCCTCTTTGGACGTCAGCGTTTTCTCTGAAGGAGGAATCTCGAGCCCTGAAAGTTTATAAATAAGCCTTCTATCAAGTTCCACAACAGGTGTGACCTCTCTGTGTCCTAAAACTGAACACTTTCAGTGTGTGCTATCTCAAAAGCGGGCAAAGGGATCAACTATTTACTGCCATAATACATAGAAACATTGTTCAGGCAGTGAGGTCACCTAAAATACACTGCACGTGCATTAGGTTGTTTTAGAAATAAAGTTGCCCTTTTGCAAGAGCCTGCCTTTTTTTGCGAGAGCCTGCCCTCTAAATTTTTGACACAGTATTAGAACGCTATGCCAACATAGCAGCTGTAGCAGAGACAGACAGTCATGTAGAGTTCTGTCCCTACCAGGGGAGTTTGGGATATTCGACTGGGCTTTCAAGGATACCCCTATATCAGTTGATATGGCCCAATAGCCCTCATCACAACAAACTGTACAGAACTCAGCCCATGTCTCTTCAATGAACAACCAATCACACAATGTGTGGAAGTAGGATAGTGGGTCAGGACAGTTTGTACCGTACCGCCTTCTTTTCAACAACTACATTACACATGTTGCAAGAACTTAAATTAGTCAAACATTTGATTAGATAATACAATGATGTTATATAAAGTGTCATTATGGTGGATCATCATTTATTATCTGTCCTGAAAATGTTGGTGAACAAAGTTATTGTATGTCAAATGATGTTGAAATGTACTGTCATTAACCCCTAGAAGATGGAGACTCTCCTTAAGAGTCCAGTTTCTTTCAAGGTTTTTTACCTAAGTAACTTCAATGGAACCTTCTCCTGATGGTTACACTTAGCCTGCCTCTAGGGGGTGGTGCATGGCCTATACACTGTAGACCTGGGTGATTTGGTAAGCATTCATTCAGTGCCAGAAGATTGAAAAAGAAAAGTGTCTTAAAAATTTGAACTTTTTATAACCGAGTTTGTTTGTAAATATAAACTGAGAAACAAGGGATTATGCGTAATGTTGGGTAAAATGTGCTCCTCCATGTTACTCCCATGTCCTTAAATGTTCCTTGTCTCTGTGCCTAACCCTTGTCAACTGAGAGCTGGCTTTTGAACGGGGAGTAGGTGAGCAAAGAATGAAAGCTTGCTGGATTACTTTACATTATTCAGATGTCTCCATTGCACCCCATGATGACTTGATGAGACATGCCAAATAGTGACCTCTCCACCAATATGCATGCAAGCACACACACACGTACACACAAACACACGGGCGCATGCACACGCACGCGCAAAAGCACACGCGAACACACATGCACCTGAGTGTGCAAATGCACATGCACACAACCACATCAAAAACAATATGACATTACATTCATCCCTGTTGATTGAGTCAAGCCACGGAGGGATGTTAGATCTGGGTCAACCTGCACGGGGTTAACACCAGCGGGTACTAAAGCTAGTCACGTTTAATGTGTATGTGGCTCTTGTCACAGATAAGCAGCTGAAACAGCTATTGGTGTAGGAGTGGGAAAGATAGAGGCAAACAAGTGCAAGAGGCACAGAGTACCCTTTGTCCCAGCCCTCGACATTAAAGAGTGTCAAAAGCTAATAAATATTTCAGAATTAGGTGTGTGTCAGGGGCAGGGCCCACTCTATCGGCCGTCTGCTCTCTTTACTCTCCGAGGGGGAACAGGTGCAGGCGCATGAAAGAAGATTTCATTTCTAAAATAGCATTTAGCATTTTAGCCCTTCTGGAGACCCTCTCTGGGAGAAATGATCATGTAATCATACACCAAGCTGGCTGAAAACTTCTATAGTTGATCCTCAGAGACATATGGTGGCTTAAGCAGAGAGGGGGAGAGTAGGAGAGCAGTAGGAGGAACGGTTGAGGGGGATAAAAAAACTAAAGGATTAGGATTTTCTTTTTTCTTCAAAGATGGGAAGCACATTTCAGGCAACATTGCGTAAATGACGTCTATGTTTCATAAGTTTGGACATCAAAGAACAGCACAGTAGAGCTTAGTAGAGTACAGTACAGCACAGAGCTGTAGAGTAGAGTTTAGTAAAGTACAGTAGAGTTCAGTACAGTAGAGTTCAGTACAGTACAGTACAGTACAGTACAGTACAAACATAGTGTACTCAACTCTAGTATGCTCTACTGAACTGTATAGTGAAATATACTCTACTCAACTTTTTTTTAAACTTTACTGTACTGTACTGTACAGTGCTTAGCAAACTTTTTGAAAAAAAATGGTGTTTAACCATAGACAACGTTTATTTTTTTTACAGAAAACGAATTAACAACAGACTTTCAGCATGCTTATTGGGAAAGGCAGTCAACATGCTCGGCACTGACAATAATGACTGATGATTGGCTGAAACAAATTGATAGGAAGAAGATTGTGGGAGCTGTTATGTTAGACTTCAGTGCAGCTTTTGATATCATTGATCATAACCTATTGGTGAAAAAACGCAGGTGTTATGGATTTGCATGTCTTATCATGGATTGAGAGTAAACTATTTAATAGAACACAGTGTTTTCTCTAATGGAAATTCAGAGTGTGGTGGCTTGGGCCATTATTGTTTTCTGTTTTTACTAATGACCTTCTACTGACCTTGAATAAAGCCTGTGTGTGTATGTACGCTGACGACCGAACAGTATACATGTCGGCTATGACAGTAAAATAAATAACTGACACCCTTAACATAGAGCTCCAGTCAGTTTTACAATGGGTAACTAGCTGGTGCTAAATATCTCAAAAACTAAAAGCATTATTTTTGGGACAAATCACTCGTGCAACGCTAAACTTCATTTAGATCTACTACTGAATAATGTGGCGAAACATATAGACTCAATGGCTGCTAAAATTGGAAGAGGTCTGTCCACGATAAGGTGTTGGTCTGCTCTCTTGACATCTAAGTCGACCAGACAGGTCCTACAGGCCCTAGTTTTGTTGCACCTGGACTACTGCCCAGTTGTGTGGTCATGTGCGGCAAAGAAGGACATAGATAAATTGCAGTTGGTCCAGAACAGAGCAGCACGTATTGCACTTAGATGTACATGGAGGGCGAATGTCAGTAACATGCATTTCAGTCTCTCCTGGCTCAAAGTTGAGGAGAGATTGACTGCATCACTATTGGTCTTTGTGCGAGGTGTTGATGTGTTGAAGGTACCGAACTGTCTGTTCAAGCAGTTGGCACACAGTTCGTACACTCATCGGTACAGCACAAGACATGCAATTAGAGGTCTCTTCACAGTCCCCAGGTCCAGAACAGAGGCTGGGAAACACACAGTATTAAATAGAGCCATGACTACATGGAACTCTCTGCCACCCCAGGTAACTCAAGCTAGTAATAAAACCAAATTCAAAAAACATAAAAAGAACACCTTACGGCACACCAGGGACTGTGAAGAGACACAGACATTTTTATATATTTTTAATTGTAATTTGCATTGTATTATGTATTGTATTATGCAGGTGGGTGGCCTTTCACGAGCCTTGGCTTGTGTGAGCAGGATGGCTCATAGGGCAGGAGCTATCTCCTGTTTCTGAAGCGTGACGCAGAGGCAGTAGATGATGTAGTATTATGCAGTGTTATGTATATTATGTCTATTATGTTTATTATGTATACTATGTATTTTATGTATTTTGTTGTTTTGTTTCCTGTTTGGACCCCAGGAATAGTAGCCTCTGCATTGGCAGTGGCTAATATGAGATCTCAATAAACACTACTGTTACTACTGTACTCTACTGTACTGTGCTGTACTGAATTATACTATATTCAAAGGGAGAGAGAGAGGGATGGGTTGTCCAGACTGTTTTCACACTTGCTTTCACCACCAGACGACAGAAAGAGAATGAATACAGTTATGAGAAAATAAGAATATGCCGGCGGAAGGGAGGACTGTAGGTGTTTGGTAACAGAATGACGGCACAAACAGCACAAACCGTCATTCTGTTACCAAACTTTGCATCTGCTCTGTTCTTCAACTAAATGTGTTTATGTAAAATGTTCAGTGGAAATTGTTAAAAGTAGTCCTTGTGCATACATAGAGTTGTATGGTTTGTTTAACTTTGCAATCATTGGTTTTTGTTTGACATACATTTTAAAGTGAAAAATTTTAGTCTCAGTTTCACTCTGTTATCGTGGAACTGCCCATATGGCAAACACTTCAGCCATCACTGAAAGCAAATACACCCTTCCTGATATTTTACAGTAGGCAGGTTTTAAAGCACGTGAATATATCTAAAATATCTAATATACATGCTAGATTGATAGGCTTATTTTACAAATCGGAGGACCATTTTTCTTGGACTCACTCTACTTCAATCCAGTCAGTCCAATTTAAAGGGGCTATACATAACTTTTACCTCTGGGGGTGCCCTTGAGCCTAAAGGGGTCCCCTAAATGGACAGAAATATTGTCCAGAAATGACCTCATTAGAAAGAGAGGGACAGGCAGCTTTAAGCAATGCAGTATGTGCCTCTAAAATGAGACAAACTAGATAGAACAGGGCCAGGGGTCGTCAGTACCTTTTGTAAATAGAGGATTGCGTACATCAAGACAACAAAATAGTTACGTGGTCTCTTGCTCTATCCTGCTTTGCGAAATAAACTGTTGTGGTATTAAGACTAATATCTTTGACATTGTCTTGTGATGGCTCTGTTTAGAGGGCTCTGTTTATTTTCATCATTAGAGGAGTGTGCTGTCTCTTGAACAAGCGGGTCGAGCTTGCACTCGCGAGCCTCTGCGTCTTGTTTTTGAGTTTTTCCATTCGAGTCATCAAATGCTGCTCGCACATAATGAGAGATGTGGCAATTAATTTTCTTTTAATCAAGGTCGAAATGAAGTAAATTGGTGCAGCCCGGCGAGCCCTCATTTTCTATTTTTTGCAGTGATGCAAAACAAATAGGATAAAATTATGGCCCTCCTCACCTTCTGTAATTATAAAGCGTGAACGATCAGAGGGAGATGATATGTGATATACACTACCTCCAACTCTCCCTCTCTCCCCCAGAGATCAGATTTCAGCTCTTTTGAAACAGATGACCATGTTTTCCTTCCCTGCTTCCCTAATTCGTCTGTTCTTTTCTCCCTCTGCTTCAGTTACAGACAGAGGGAGCAGCTCAACATGACATTGACTGCTGTGTTGTTCTAATGCCTTTCAAATCTTATTAAAGGCCCAATGCAGCCATTTTTATATCAATATCAAATCATTTCTGGGTAAGAATTAAGTACCTTGCTGTAATAGTTTTCCATTAAAATGGGCAAAAATAGCTTTTTACCCACCTAAAATTCTCAAGCAAGAACTTTGCTAGGGATGTCTGGGAGTGGTCTGAGTGAGGAGGGCAAAACTGAAAACTAGCTATTATTGGCAGAGAGGTTTGGAACTCTCTTTGTTATTGGTCTATTAACTAATTTACCATGGAACTTCTGGAGAAGTGTGAATGCAATCTGATAGATGGTTACAATATGTACTGAATATGAAACATATTTGGTAGCAGTATAAGGGGGAGTGGACATTCTCCCTTTTTCTTGGATCTTTGTCCAGCAATGTGAAAAGTTTGGATGTGTGTAAAACCCCTACAGAGTCTGCGTTGTTTTAATATAATATGGCCACGGGAAGCAATTATGGTGCCTGTAAGTATATTTAGACATTGCCTATTTAAAACAAGTTGTTTAGAATTTTATTCGAATTATTCGCTCTCTTTTTAGTGAATTTGCTTATTGACAACATTTGAGATGTCCATGCTCAGCCATAATGCAATTTACAGTAGACCTAGCCCCTATAGTGTGAATGCTATGTATATATTTCCACATTGAAGGCATGCAATTACTTAGAACAATGTGGACTGCAAACAGGTTCAAGTTAACATATTTAGGAAAGACGAGATAGGTCTAAATGTTTTTATTTTGTTTTTGTAAGATATTTAAACTATAATGGACTAACATTGGAATTTGAGTTGATTCCAAAGCAATACATAAAAGACCGTAAATACAAAACTTGAAGCAACCACATATTTAGCCATGGAGCACGTTCTGATTGGCCAGTGAGGGGCCAAGCCTGGACACACCCACAACTTGTTTATTCATCAAAACCCAGCTGCGCTGATAATTGTGCTTGTGAAAATAGCAAAAATATTTCTGACACTCCCCCAAACCTCTCGCGCTGCCGCCCAGCAGTTAGATTGACCATTGCGTTAGGTTTGTTCAACTAGAACGCTTAGTTTCATCACAAAAAAGGTTTGATGATGTAATCTTTGTTTAGTGTCTTATAGATTCTATTAAAGAAAATTATGCATTTGAGACATGGGACTTTGGCTCTGTTGTTTGTTCAGGGTTTGATTTTGTGATACTGGAATGCTCAAAGAGGGCCCCACAACTCCATTTCCTCTTGGAAGTGATTGAGGAAGTAACCACCTACCTCTTATTGTCCACTAGTTAAGAATGTAAGTACTGTAAATTGAGAAAACACATTGCAACGGACAAAAGTACCAAAACATTGCATTTAACATGTGCATTGTTTCCTTTCACCTGTTTTCACGCTTTAGAGAAGCACTGTTCAACGCTGCATTTTTAACAGAGACCGTAATGTTTCAGTGTTGTCGTGAGAACTGTGCGAAAATCCCAAAAGTTTTCATAGTGAGAGTAACTCTCTGGCTAAGGAATCCACAGCTCATGCCCTCTGTTGCTCATGTTGCGTGCATCTGTCACACCAAATGTGTCTTGGCGCAGCCTTAACCATGAGGTGGATGTGCAGTGTTGAAATGCATATAACAAAAACATATACAAAGGCTTGATAGAGCATTAGCTCTTAAGTCAGCACTGTTAGGTGGATCCGGCAACAGCTGTCCAATCTGCTATTCCCTTACCCCTCCCCAATATCCCCCATCACCTTTCAAAAATGCTCCCTGTTTACCATACATAGGCAGCTGCCACCGCTGTTAACTTCCACAAGACAGCCGCCTGCTAGAGGACATTTGTACATGTCTTTATCTAATTAAGGTGAATGCCAGTTCCCTGGCCTCCCATGCAATGTGACTGGAAATAACAGTCGACCTTGATCAGGCTCTTGCCAGTGGAGAGCCAGGAAGCGTGTGGAGGGCATGTGTCTTAATTGATCAAAATGTAACTTTTGCCAAGGAAAATTGCCACTTGTCTCATAAGACATTTCACGTCTCTACCACGTCAAAACAATTGTCAAATGTTATTGAGGCGGAGAGACAGTGAAATTCCAGGTTAGATGTCTTAAACTATCTCAGGGCTCTGTAACTTGACATAGCTCATGCTACCTTTGTTGTGAATTGACCCGAATTAGTGGTACAATGGCTCTCTACTCTCTCTATATGGAGCAATTTAGTCCTACTATATCACAATTTGCACCTTTAGTCAATAGTATTGATGAGCATAAACCATGGTTGAAAGTTAGATATCAACATTTAGCGATACAATGTCACCTGGTTCATGTTCATTAGGCACCAAACGGAAGAAAACAAACAAACAAACAGCAAGGCATACTAGGACTTGTCCAATGAGAAGCGCTCATTTTCAGTCTTCTTTGCGTAATGTTTTAAAACATTTTCCGCTGTGTGCCCCAATGAACCTGACCCAGGCAGTGGTGGAAAAAGTACCCAATTGTCATACTTGAGTAAAAGTAAAGATACCATAATATAAAATGACTCAAGTAAAAGTCACCCAGTAAAATACTCATTGAGTAAAAGTATAAAAGTATTTGGTTTTAGATATACTTAAGTATCAAAAATAAATGTCATTGCTAAAATATACTTAAGTATCAAAAATAAATTGAATTGCTAAAATATACTTAATTATCAAAAGTAAAAGTATAAATCTAATTCCTTAAAATAAGCAAATCAGACAGGCACCATTTTTTATGTATTTATTTACTTACGGATAGCCAGGGGCACACCAACACACAGACGTAATTTACAAACGAAGCATTTGTGTTTAGTGAGTCCGCCAGATCAGAGGCAGTAAGGATGAGAAGAGATGATTAGGACCATTTTCCTGTCCTGCTAAGCATTCAAAATGTAACTCGTACTTTTGGGTGTCAGGGAAAATTTATGGAGTAAAAAGTACATTATGCTCTTTAGGAATGTAGTGAAGTAAAAGTAGTCAAAAATATAAATAGTAAAGTAACTACTTAAGTAGTACTTTAAAGTACTGGACCCAGGACTGGTTAGTTTAATCTGTAGGCCTAAACTTCACCCCATCAGTTATCCTCAGGAGCAATATCATGTAAGCTATTGTATGATCACAAAAAGGGTAGGAAAAAAAGAGAAAGCTCTTTTGGATGGTTTAGCAAAACTGTTTTTTCAAACCTTGTCCTACCATATGATTAGTTTTTAATGTATTATAATTAGTGGTGGCGAAGGAGGAGGAGTCAGTAGGGCAGGGGTGTGTTGGCTACACCCTAGAGAGCAGACCTTATGAATCAATGGCTGGTGATAAATGTACTGGGTCATTACTGAATCAAGTGATCTGCAGAATAATCTATAGATTTGTTGGTCTTCCTTAGTGTACTTCTTTATTATTCCGCATCGCAGTATTGCAACGTCAGGGGGAAGCCTTGATGGATGGCTGGGTTCTCCCTCTGCGGTGCACTGACCATGGAGATATGTTTAGGGCCGTATGCAAAAAAAAACAACCCAAGACTCTTGGACTGTTAAAAATTCACTCACCTGTTTGTTTCTTACAAACAAAAGAATTACTTTATTCTGATGTTTTGCTCTACTACAGTGGGATGGGCCTATATATATCACACATGGGATGCTATTTTAATCTTAAAATGTTTGCTTATTGTGTGTTCTTTTTATTCAGTGTTAAAATACAAGTTGATGTACTCTAATACAGCAGTCTTAACATAACATTTAAGGTTAACATTTGAAGTGACCCACTGGGCACACACTGGTTGAATCAACGTTGTTTCCACGTCATTTCAATGAAATTACGTTGAACCAACGTGAAATAGATGTTGAATTGATGTCTGTGCCCATTGGGGAGGAACTGTCTTGATGGCACCAGTAGTAATGCACTGTATGGCCACATTAAACATGTAGGGTACGTAACAATATCCAGCCAACGATAATAGGATGTGGACTTGAACTATGAACATGTCTTTAATATTCATAAAAGACTACAATTCAAATGTGCATTTATTTCACTTGAATCGCTTAAAGTGATAAAGGCTATCAATTTATTGAGAGAGGTTTAAATGTAAGTTATTAAACACCTTTAATACCCCACAAAAGGCATAAGGTGAAAGTAGTGGTGGGGAATTATTCAGGTTATCCTAACCGCAAGTTGAATTTTGTGAAATCCCTAGTTCAAATCAAAT
>NC_092113.1:21677745-21780245 GCF_045679555.1 Salvelinus alpinus
TGAGGTCATCTGTTATGGAGGGAGCAAATTAGCGCCCCAGCATATGCATTATGTTCTGTAGTCCCACCTTGGCTTGCTTGCACATCTGGAATGCCATCTAGGGGAGGTAGGACTATAGTTCATAGAGTTGGGTTGGTTTGAGGTGCATTGTGTGATTTAGTAGGTTAGTGTGCAGTAGTAATTACCACCCTTTCTAGCATCAACATCATTAGCCATATTTTAGTTGCATCGCAATTGCATCGTTTTCCTTGTTGTAGTCTCTTTCTGAACTATAACATGGAATGATAATAAAAACATAACGGTGTATTGCAAGCAATAAACCAGTTATCTTCCTGCTTATAGACTCTGACAGTTACCTTTAGCCAGTATATTTCACCAGGAAAGCCATTGTTGTTGACATGCTGTGATTGAAATGTCTGCATTTTCTTATAGAGGCATTTGAACTAGGTTTTATTTGCCAACTACTGGTTGTATTTGGCACACTTGCAGCTGAACAGATTGCTGCTAGCTCCAACCAATAATAATGCATCTCTCAGGGTTTTTCAGACTATACTAGCCCTTTTGCTACTCCTTCCAGTCACGGCTCTCCTTCACCTTCGACACCTCTTCTTATACTTCCCTACAACTCATTCTCCTTTCTTCTACTTCCCCTTTCACCACCTCCTCTCTCTTCCATGCAACACTCCTCCACTGCTTCATCACTTTTTAATGCTTTTCTTCTCACCGTCTTTTCCTCCTATCCAATCGCCCTCTCCTTGGTGCAGCGGGTGCTGCAGTGGAGCATCATGACTCTGTGTCTCTCTCTTCCTCTAAATTCATAGCAGATGGGGAGTGACTGACCTCAATCTGTCGGCCCGCGTTAGAGCCGTTTGCTACGTTAATTCTGTAACACCTTTAAAAAGATCAACCTCATGCCTGCCATCGTCATCTTTCTCTCTCTCTCTCTCTCTGTCTCTCTCTCTCGCCCTGCGCTGAACTTGCACCACCGTGTTTGTCCTATTTCAAAGAAAGAAAGTCACGATTATCCTCCCCTGGCAGTCTACTGACTCTGGCTGGGTGTGAGAGAGATACCTGTTGTTTCTTATAGAATTGCCTCAGCTGCATCATCCATCACTGTATTGTTCTCTTAGCTACAGATTGTACACCAGATAATGTGATATAACCAAAGGTTTTTGATGTCCATTACTGAGCATTACAGGAAAGCCCCATACAAACCGTCACCATAGATTTTTCAACTAGCCTGTTCTTGGTGATACTTTCTTCGTTCTTGATTCGGTCAAAAATGTATCTATTGAAATGTCTGTTTCCAGTTGCAGGTGGTTCTACAAAAACCATAGAAAATTCTGAAAGATATCAAGTCCATGTTTTGTACCGAGTGAGATATGCCTCTTGCATGTGTGTAGATCTTTGTTTTGCTTACACGGTGTGATGCACTGTCATCTACTTCTACATCTCCCCGCGACTGCGTTACATAGAAACGACTAGTTCCTTCAAAGATGCTGGGAGGTGCTAGATGTGCGGTCGCTAAAATGTCGAGGAACCTCCTTGCGTGGTACAAAACATGGATTTTATATCTTTCTGAGTTTTACTCTGGTTTTTGTAGAACTTCCTGCAATTACAATGGGGCTTTTCTAACGCCCAGTAATGAACACAAAAAAAGAATTGGTTATATCACATTATCTGCCATACAATCTTTTAGCTATTGTTTTCTCAGCTCTACTCTCTCTTCCTCTTTGGCCAAGGAGATTACATAAAGAAACAATAACAGGAAGTCAATACATTACTATACGAGAAGCTTCCAAAGGGGCAACCTGAAAAACAGGTAATAGATAAACAGATGCTAATATTATTATGAAACTGAGTGTCACTGATTGTAGCTATTCATCTAAAACAGGATGATATGGCAATTGATCAACAGATACATCCATCGTGTTTGATTTGATATAGCTGCACTACTAGAATTATCGCAGTAATACTTCACAGCTGTGTGTTCTGTTAAAAAGGAACATTTTTCTATAAAAACAATTACATTCAACCCTTACCTTTGAATTTCTTTGGCTCGCCACAATTTCTTTCATTAGTTCTGTGAAAGGCAGCGGTGCTAACTTTTCAAATTATCTTCCGGCGTATGGCCAGCTAATTGTCAGGCTCACTTTGAGCTTCTTCTCCAGAATTATAACCCTCTCTGAATACCAATCTGCTATCTGGATCCTATGGAGGAGAGGAGCAGACGCCACATGTGGATTATAGATATACAACATCAACGTTTTAGAGAATGGAGAGGGATAATCTGTGGACATACAATCCATGACTAAAAGAATGTGGACACTTGCTTGTTGAACATCTCATTCCAAAATCATGGGCATTAATATGGAGTTGGTCCTCCCTTTGATGCAAGAACATCCTCCATTCTTCTGGGAAGGCTTTCCACCAGATATTGGAACATTGCTGCGGGGACTTGCTTTCATTCAGCCACAAGAGTATTAGTGAGGTCGGTCACTGATGTTGGGCGATTAGGACTGGCTCGCAGTCGGCATTCCAATTCATCCCAAAGGTGTTTGATGGGGTTGAGGTCAGGGCTCTGTGAAGGCCAGTCAAGTTCTTCCACGCCGTTCTCGACAATCCATTTCTGTATGTACCTCGCTTTGTGTACAGGGTCATTGTGTATGCTGAAACAGGAAAGTGCCTTCCCAAAACTGTTGCCACAAAGTTGAAAACACAGAATTGTCTAGAATGTCATTGTATACTATAGCGTTAAGATTTCACTTCAATGGAACTCAGGGGCCTAGCCCGAACCATGAAAAACAGCCCAGACCATTATTCCTCCTCGACCAAACTTTACAGTTGGCTCTACGCATTTGAGGAGATAGTGTTCTCCTGGCATCCGCCAAACCCAGATTCGTCCGTTGGACTGCCAGATGATGACGCATGATTCATCACTCCAGAGATTGTGTTTCCACTACTCCAGAGTCCAATGGCGGTGAGCTTTAACCCACTACAGCCGACGTTTTGCGCCGACGTTTTGCATTGCGCGTGGTGATCTTAGGCTTGTGTGCAGCTGCTCGGCCATGGAAACCCATTTCATGAAACTCCTGACAAACAGTTATTGCACTGACGTTGCTTTCATGGGAAGTTTGGAACTCAGTAGTGAGTGTTGCAACCGAGAACAGCTACGCTCTGCAGCACTTGGCAGTCCCGTTCTGTCAGCTTGTGTGGCCTACTACTCGCGGCTGAGCAAAGTAGTAAGTTCTAGATGTTTACACTTCACAATAACTGCACTTACAGTTGACCAGGGCAGCTCTAGCAGGGAAGAAATTTGACAAACTGACTTGTTGGAAAGGTGGCAACCTATGACGGTGCCAAGTTGAAAGTCACTGAGCTCTTCAGTAAGGCCATTCTACTGCCACTGTTTGTCGGGTGTGGCTGAAATAGCCGAATCGACTAATTTGAAAGGGTGTCCACATACTTGTATATATAGTGTATAAAGCTCTCCATTCTTACATTTCTCTCCTTATAATTGACAACCCATTCTACTAATAGAGGTGAAAATGGCTGTGTGGAGAGGTGATTGAGGTGTCATGGAGCAAGAGCAGGTTACCTGCTATAGGCACGTAATTCACGTCAGGATGTCACATTATTCAGTATTCACTGTTGCATTCTGTTACAGAGACCCTCATTATGCACAAAGCAAGTACTATTTCAGTGTTGAGCCCAATTATCAGCTATTAGATAGCTGCAAGACATCACTGTTCGACCTTACAGGGATTTCTACACTAAGATCCCTTACAGGGATTTCTACGCTAAGATCCCTTACAGGGATTTCTACGCCAAGATTCAATCCGTAGTGCAGAAGATCTCTACGAATGCTGGAACATTGCCTTTAAATGTCAATCCCGCTATAGTGCAGGTCTTCCAGGTAAATTGGTGACTAGATGACGTGCTTTTACAATAGTGGTTTCAATGCATGATTTAAAGGTGAAGTACTAGCCCATTCACTCAAAATGATAAATACTAGCAGCACATTTTGGTGATAATGATCGTCCTTCATATCACTTTCTACACAACATCAATAATGTCGTCCTCATTGGGACACAGCAGTCACATCAACCATGGCATCATGGGGAATCTGACATCTTTCAACTGACACAAAAGCAACAAGCCACTGTGTGGCAGAGAGAAATCTATTCAAAATATATTAAAAGGGTAAGACATCTCATTCCATCTACCGCAGGATAGAAGGTGCGACTCAGCCTCGCTGTAGTCTTAATATAATATCACTGGAATCACTTGCAATTTCACCTGCTGCTTAAACACTAGTCCTTATCTCTATCTATCAATATATCTGTCTCTCTCTCTCCTCTATCTCTCTCTCTCTGTCAGTCTCTCTGTCCCTGTCTCTTTATGTCTGTATCCCTATATCTATCTCCTGTATCTCTCGCTCTCTCTCTCTATCCTGTAGAGTAAGTGAGTCATACTTACTATAGATATCTGCCTACTTGTCTTTCCTCTTTCCTCCCACATTGTGACCTGTAGTACATGAAGAGAAAGTTCAGAGCAGGTAGAGTACAACTGACAGTGAAGTGGGCAAATGCAATACTATGTCCTGAACTGGCAAAGATAACGTACAGTAGAGCAGCTCTCACACCAAAGCATTACATTCCCTCTCCTCTCTCTCTGTCCATAAGAAAGCATTGCCTTTCTCCCTCTCTCTCTCCCCTCACTCCCCTTCCCCATTTCTCTCTCCCTCGCTCCTCTCCCCATATCTATCTTCTATCTCTACCCCCTTATTCCCCCCTCCCCCCACACACCCCTGTCTCCTCTGTTGAGCTGCCCTGGGACTAATTAGAGAGAGGTGGAGAGTTGTGGAGTGTTTCAGAGTGCTGCTGCTGCTGACACTGGGCTGAGAAAGTGGGTTATTATAGCCTGGCTGGCCTACAGCCTTGACACAACACAATTGAACAGCAGAAGCCTGTTCTGGACGCTTCTTTAATTTCTCTCTACACAAACGAAAAGCCTACACATTACAATAAAGGTTGGGTACTAAGGGAATTTGTATACTTTTTTAAACCTTTATTTAATTAATTCAGAAGGAAAAATATATGACATTTGAAAATGTAGTCAATACATCATTAGATGTTCTTGTCTTGTCTAGACTACTCACACCATCTCTAACGCAGTAGAAGTTGAGTCTAATAAGTGAAATATGTGGGTTGGTGTTAGATCTCCAGATAGATACACGGTAGGCTCCCATGATATTCTAAAACATTGATTATGTAGACCCTGATTACAATGATACAGAGATCATATTTCCAGGGTTTATGCTCTGATATTGATTGTAGCAAACCTCCAATAGGTATGGACCAAGACACCTGCATATTTGATGCAAGGAGAATATAGTAGTATGAAGAACCACAGATTTATGAGCTAATCAGTAAGCAGTGCAGCTACTTAAAAAGCAACTAAATAAACAAAACAAACACATTGACATAAAATCAATGTAGAGAAACAGAATTACCCTATGGGGGTCAGCTCCCACTCAGCCCAGTCAAAACTCGTCTCTGTCCTGGCACCCAGGACAGAGTGGTGGAAATGTGACATTCGGTAAAATATTGGGACTAATAGTAAAGATATGTATTTTAATGGTAAACATGTATTGCCTTTTAATGTGTCATGAACACATCCAGTCATTATGTTTTTATCTGATTGTCAAACAAATCACTTCAGAAAGTAGGCTACCTGGGCACGTTCATCAACTCCAAAATTCCAGCATCCAAACAGAGCATTGTGCTTCAGCCATTGGATGAATGTCTAATGACATTGTCATTAGGCCTACATATTTTGTTTAGGGTTAATTGCCCAATTAATTGATGCTTCTTGCTGACAAAATGAACTTTTTGGAAAAAAGAAAAGTCGGGACACCTGAAAAGGTCTCATATTTATAACGCAAATACAGCTGTCTGTCCTGAGCTCATTACTGCAGGGAACTGAAGGCCCAGATGATACAATGTTGCAAGTTTGCTTGTGGAAGCTCAAGACAGACAGAGAGAGAAGCAGACAGGCAGAGTAGAGAAGCAGACAGGCAGAGAGAGAAGCAGACAGGCAGAGAGAGAAGCAGACAGGCAGAGAGAGAAGCAGACAGGCAGAGTAGAGAAGCAGGTAGACAGACAGAGAGAGAAGCAGACAGACAGAGAGAGAAGCAGACAGGCAGAGAGAGAAGCAGACAGGCAGAGAGAGAAGCAGACAGGCAGAGAGAGAAGCAGACAGGCAGAGTAGAGAAGCAGACAGGCAGAGGGAGAAGCAGACAGACAGAGAGAGAAGCAGGTAGACAGACAGAGAGAGAAGCAGACAGGCAGAGAGAGAAGCAGACAGGCAGAGAGAGAAGCAGACAGGCAGAGAGAGAAGCAGACAGGCAGAGTAGAGAAGCAGACAGGCAGAGGGAGAAGCAGACAGACAGAGAGAGAAGCAGACAGGCAGAGTAGAGAAGCAAACAGGCAGAGTAGAGAAGCAGGTAGACAGACAGAGAGAGAAGCAGACAGGCAGAGAGAGAAGCAGACAGGCAGAGTAGAGAAGCAGACAGGCAGAGAGAGAAGCAGACAGGCAGAGTAGAGAAGCAGACAGGCAGAGAGAGAAGCAGACAGGCAGAGAGAGAAGCAGACAGGCAGAGAGAGAAGCAGACAGGCAGAGTAGAGAAGCAGACAGGCAGAGAGAGAAGCAGACAGGCAGAGAGAGAAGCAGACAGGCAGAGAGAGAAGCAGACAGGCAGAGAGAGAAGCAAACAGAGAGAGTAGAGAAGCAGACAGGCAGAGAGAGAAGCAGACAGGCAGAGTAGAGAAGCAGACAGGCAGAGAGAGAAGCAGACAGGCAGAGTAGAGAAGCAGGTAGACAGGCAGAGTAGAGAAGCAGGTAGACAGGCAGAGTAGAGAAGCAGACAGGCAGAGTAGAGAAGCAGGTAGACAGGTAGAGAGAGAAGCAGACAGGCAGAGTAGAGAAGCAGACAGGCAGAGAGAGAAGCAGACAGGCAGAGTAGAGAAGCAGGTAGACAGAGAGAGAAGCAGACAGGCAGAGTAGAGAAGCAGACAGGCAGAGTAGAGAAGCAGGTAGACAGGCAGAGAGAGAAGCAGACAGGCAGAGTAGAGAAGCAGACAGGCAGAGAGAGAAGCAGGTAGACAGGCAGAGTAGAGAAGCAGGTAGACAGGCAGAGTAGAGAAGCAGACAGGCAGAGTAGAGAAGCAGGTAGACAGGCAGAGAGAGAAGCAGACAGGCAGAGTAGAGAAGCAGACAGGCAGAGAGAGAAGCAGACAGGCAGAGTAGAGAAGCAGGTAGACAGAGAGAGAAGCAGACAGGCAGAGTAGAGAAGCAGACAGGCAGAGTAGAGAAGCAGGTAGACAGGCAGAGAGAGAAGCAGACAGGCAGAGTAGAGAAGCAGACAGGCAGAGAGAGAAGCAGACAGGCAGAGTAGAGAAGCAGGTAGACAGGCAGAGAGAGAAGCAGACAGACAGAGAGAGAAGCAGACAGGCAGAGTAGATAAGCAGGTAGACAGACAGAGAGAGAAGCAGACAGGCAGAGTAGAGAGATGAATGCAATTGAAAGAACCTAAACCAACTGTCACTGGTTTAAACCATGACAGAGAGCTGGGGGTGTTTGTTTAATTTAGAATAAGCTTTTATTTTCATATTTACCACTGTATCAGTACACCCCCAAAGTTGGACTTTTGTTGCATTTATGGGAGCTCATGCCCCATAGGAGGGGGCTGAGCCCCCCCTGCCCCCCACGTAATTTGCACACTGGTGGAACTAGCTTCCTTCTAATGTCAGGACAGCAGAGTCCCTGCCCATCTTCCCAAAAACGTCTGAACCTGCACGTGTCTTTTCCTACTAGCTCTGACTTTGCTGACAACTTCTTTATTGAGGAAAAATGTACTTACTACAACTGTGATATGTGGTTGTCTCACCTAGCTATCTTTAGATGAATGTACTAACTATAAGTCACTCTGGATAAGTGTGTCTGCTACATAACTAAAATTATGACATGGCAAATGTAATACCTCCAGCTAGCCACTACTTGCCAGGGAACTGGGTAGTAGAGAAGACCAAACCAAAAAGGCAGAATGGAATATTAATACAAGCAGCATGCAACCAGGCAGTGACCTGCACTGGGATCAGTGCTGCACGGGCAGGGGGAAATGAGAGGTGAGGAACACAACCAGACTGACTGGAGATAAGAGTCAGGTGGGGGGAATGGATGGTGTGTAACACCACCAGCAGTCACTGACCCCAGATCAGAGGAAGGCAAGCAGGGAGAAATGAAACGTGACTAATAGCACCAGCTGTGGGTGACCTGAGATCAGATGCAGTAACAGAGAAGACATGACCTGAATGATGTGGTAGTGGAGGCCATTGGTCGATGAGGGACTGGCCCCCTGGAAGGGAGATACCGGTAGATGCAAAACAAAAGTACAGTCTGTCTGTAGACTTCTACTGCAACATATCAACAGCATCCCACAGCACCTGTAGCAGAGCCACTGTGAAGGAACTCAGCTTCTTTTGAAGTAATACAATTCCTTCCCGAAAATGAAATAACTCCTAATAGGGAGTTAGTTTAAGAGACACACACAGTTTTACCCAGTTAAACAAAGCTTGAAAAGACAATCATTAAAGCGCAACTGAAGGCATTAAACAACTTCTACAGTAGAAAACGGCCAATGTGGCATCGATATGAGTCAGAAACATTAATTCTACTGTCAAAATGTACAGTGTAAATAGGATAATTTTGGTCATAAAGTCAGTCTCGAGTTTTGTGAGTGATTTCATGATTTACTTGAGGGTTGGGTTTTGATTTCAATATTCACTTGCCCACTAACACGGGATACAGAGCTGCAGTGATTGCGCTCTATCCAATCCTACCGCAGAACACACAGACTGTGAGAAAGACCAGTTGGTGGTTGAAGATATGCCTCTAGTGGTGTGGGGGCTGTGCTTTGGCAAAGTGGGTGGGGTTATATCCTGGCTGTTTGGCCCTGTCCGGGGGTATCATCGGATGGGGCCACAGTGTCTCCTGACCCCTCCTGTCTCAGCCTCTACTATTTATGTTGCAGTATGTGTCGGGGGCTAGGGTCAGTCTGTTATATCTGGAGTATTTCTTCTGTCTTATCCGGTGTCCTGTGTGAATTTAAGTATGCTCGCTCTAATTCTCTCTTTTTTTCTCTCTTTCTTTCTTTCTTTCTCTCTCTCGGAGGACCTGAGCCCTAGGACCATGCCTCAGGACTACCTGGCATGATGACTCCTTGCTGTCCCCAGTCCACCTGGCCGTGCTGCTGCTCCAGTTTCAACAGTTCTGCCTGCGGCTATGGAACCCTGACCTGTTCACAGGACATGCTACCTGTCCCAGACCTGCCGTTTTCAACTAGAGACAGCAGGAGCGGTAGAGATACTCTCAATGATCGGCTATAAAAAGCCAACTGACATTTACTCCCGAGGTGCTGACCTGTTGCACCCTCGACAACTACTGTGATTATTATTATTTGATCATGCTGGTCATTTATGAACATTTGAACACCTTGGCCATGTTCTGTTCTAATCTCCACCCGGCACAGCCAGAAGAGGACTGGCCACCCCTCATAGCCTGGTTCCTCTCTAGCCTGGTTCCTCTCTAATCAGTGCGTTCAGTCGCTCTGTAAGGGAAAACACTAACCAGTGGTTATACAGATGTTCTATCTTAATTTGACCAGTTTCTTACTGCAGGAAAATAATCCTGCAGCAACACAACAGGACATGTGATTTATAATGAATGGACATTTTTGTAGGGGTTGATACATTTCGTAAGGGCAAATCAAGTCTGACATTTTTAAGTGGAAATTATGAAATAAACTGTTTTACTACAAGTTAGCATTTCCTGCAGCCCAGGAAAATTATGTGCGACAACATAGTGATCAAATTAAGATAGTACATCTGTATGAGTGCAGTAGTGCATTGAGAGACCCAGTAAAAACGACAGAATATTACGTCATTCACATGAAGACATAATTACGTCACAGCTTGTTACAAGCATATTAACAACCCGACAATGTAAACAGAAATAATTTAACTGATTGCTTTCTCCCTATTCTAAGCGCAACGATGACCAATTGTGGTAAAGTGTACATGAACAGTGATGCACATTCACCTTCATTTTCTCCCTACTTTCCGCTCCTTCAATCTCTCTTCCACCCTCCCACTTCTTTAAAAGTAAATGCCATTCTATATTAGAGAGTGAATTGTTGAGACTGATGGTTTTTGAGGGTCTGCGAGATGGCTTAGATGAGAGTAAAAGAAAGTGTGAATATGTGTGTGTGTGTATAGGTAGATGAGGGGTAGAGAAAAGAGAGAGGGAGATAAGGAGAGAGAGAGAGGAGAGAGACTTGTTAAGCAACAGAGTTCATGAAAAATGCATGGAGGTTGGTTGCAGTGTGTTTGCTAGAGCGGGCGCTGCAGAAAAAGCACAGACAGTGCTCAGAACCTGAGTATCTCCATCGACTACCCTCACATTCACCTGTCTTGATGCTCCCCCTTTCAAATCCTAGCCCACTTCATTAGCTCCTATCACAACTAGCTTTCCTCATAGTTGTTTTGGTAAACAGGGTTGTTTCTGTCTCATTGCTATACATACTGTAGACCTGTCAAAAATCTGCAGTCTGCAGAATCGACAAAACGGCAACGATTTCAGAGTTGCTTTCTTTCTCCCCCTCTGTAAGTTGGAAGGAGGGGTGTCGAGCTGCAGATTCAAACAGAGTATGTTTTGACCTTGAGAGGATGTACTTCAAGGCTGACACGTGTTGGGGTTGAATAATTGAAATTGGCATTACTTCAATCAGCACGGGTTGACATTGGACCCCTGCTGTGGTAAAAATAGTCCTGCTGCTCCCTAGATCGCTTCTCTTTGCCATCAAGCCTTCACGTTGCTAAAACCTTTTGTAGGATTTGGTTTGCGGTTTATACAGACCCCGTTTTGGCCAACATATTCACACACATGGCACGGACACACACGCACATGCACAAGAAACACACACGCACACATACATTCCCTATCTCTATCTGCCCAGTGTTCCTTCAAAGATGTAGCCTTGCTTTAGAAGGACCAGAATGCACTGCCTAGCTTATCTCTGGACACCATAAAGAAACCTCATGCTAATTCCTCCGCTGATAAATTGAAGACTGCAAACATACTTTTCTCCCTTTCTATGTCATTTCAACCTCTGGCAATTTAGAACTTTGTAATTTATTTAAAAAACTTCTCAAGATAATAACTAAGCAAAAAAAGGTTAGACATTGACACAAGGTTACATATCGACAAAAAAACTTGCCAGTAAAGAAACTGACTGTACATGTCATTTTAGTTGGCATTAATATGGCATTGTGTCGTTGTTTCAATATTGTAGCTTAATGGACTTTATGTGTAAAACATTATCAACGGATGGGGATGCTGGTTGAATAATTCAACCTTTTCCCTTTGAAACACCGGGCCTTTAACTAATCCTCTGCTGTACTGTCTCTCTGTCGCTATGGACCCTCTGGCATTCACTGCCAGAAAACACTCTGATCTTGAGGGGTATCCTACGAAACAAGCTAGATCTACTCAGGGTTTTCTAAAGATAACCAGCTTCAGTTAGCTTCACATTCCAGCTCAGGCTTCATCTGTACTACAACGGTGGATATAGCAGGCTTGTAACTGCTAACTCTAGCAGGCTTGTAACTGCATGTTCATCTCGCACATGGCTAGTCGACCACGGAACTCTTTATTGAGACAATGCTGAAACATTCATCCATGGGCGAATCAGTGTGTCACGACTTCTACCGAAGACGAAGCCTCTCCTTGTTCGGGCGTTGCTCGGCGGTCGACGTCACCGGTCTTCTAGCCATCATTGATCCATTTTTCATTTTCCATTGGTTTTGTCTTGTCTACATACACACCTGGTTTCAATCCCACTCATTACCCGTTGTGTATTTAACCCTCTGTTTCCCCTCATGTCTTTGTCAGAGATTGTTTTATGTTCAGTTTCGAGTTGTTTGTATTGGTGCGCGACGGGTCCTCGTACCCACTTTGTTTTATTGTTATTATAGTTTTGGAGTTATTTTTTATTTATTGTTATTAAACGACTCCATTACCTTAAGTTTGATTCTCCTGCGCCTGACTTCTCTGCCACCTATACACACAACTCTGACACAGTGCCACATTTTACATTGTACAGAAATCAAAATGAAATCAAAGTTATTGATCAAATTCAGCAGGCTATGGTGTGAAATAGACATTTATTACTTATCCTTAATGCCGAGTTTGGTATGCTTTGGTGTGCTTATCAATGCACAACCACAAGCGCCTTTTTTACCACCCCTATCGATAATTGTATTAAGTCATACAAAAGTGTGAACCAGAATCTGGACTTACAGGAGACGTTGATATTGCAAATCGCCGAAGAGGCATTTTTTCGGTTGCATATAACTTTTTATTTAGACCTCTTCTGGAAGTACATACCGGCTGTGACGGCAGTAAATGATGATAGTAGTTCATTGAAACTCCATATTTTGAGTAAAGAATGTATTTTGACATTATTAAGCTTGAAAAGCTGGTGAACGGCAAGTTTAATGGCTGCTTCCTGGTCTTAAAGGAGATAAGCCATAACAAGGCCTCCTGTAGGGCCAGGTTCTGGTTCAACAAAAGTGTTACTGTGCATGAAGTTTAAAATGCATTCTGTTATTACTAAATGTATCATGTGATCGGCATTTTAACATTACACATTTTTTACACACAAAAATATTTTATAACTAAAATATTTGATCAGTCATCTTCCACAAATGAAGCGGATGATGACACAGAGGGAGGGAATCTAATTTCATTGGTCCTCAACTCGTGGCTCAGACACTTCATTCAGGATAAATAGAGTTAGCCCTGAGTTAGCCTGCCGTGGAGCAGGTTAATTCTGAAGGATTCAATGCCATAAAAATGGACCTGGCTAAAAGGTGAGCCACTTTCGTATGACTAGTTATCCCGAGTTGAACTCAGAGTTAACCAAAGATACCTCACTAACTCCTCAAACCTACTTCGTAGGATACCCCTCTGGTCAAGTCACAACAGAGCCAACCACCACTATGTTCCCAAATAATTCAGTTATTTCAAAGGAGAGATAGTTTTTTCATCTGCATACAGTAATGTGCTTTAGTTTAACTTGTGTTTAATCGCTTAAAAACAAACAAAAAACGTGGATGTTCTGAACTCTTCAGGTAACATTGAGGTTTTTCTGAAGTTCCCTTATTACCTCTCTTCAATCTCCTACACTTCACCTGTCCTTTCCTCCTGCCGAGAGGTGAGCTGCGAGGCTACTAATCGGATCGACACTTACAGCTCCGCCGGGGCCTGACCTTGTCTGAGGTAGCAAAATCATCTCTGTCCGTCCGGCCGGCGGCCACTAGCTCTTAAAACCCTGACTGCATCTGACGGCTTCTGCTTCCTGCAGAGAGACAAGGGGGATGGGGAGACGGAGGGAGCAGACGCTAAGATGACGGCTTCCGTCTGCTCAGTTTTGTTCTCCTCTGTCAGCTTCAGCAGCGTCTGTCCATCCTGCGGAGTGTCAAAGACGGAGAGAGACCGTTAAGACAAAAGGAGAAGGTGAGAGAATAACCTGTTGGGCAAAGTAGAACAAAGGTGAAGAGAGAGTCTGCAGGGGAACCTTTTCTAATAAGGAAACCAGCCCTGAATTCTGAAGTCTCAGTTCTGCACTCTGCTGAGTTATTTTCTTTGTAGGAAGCTGGTAATTACTGATTGCTTGCAGTAAGTCCTTAGGATCAGCTTAGCCTTCAGAGGTGACCAGAACATGTGCAAAGCCTCTTTCTTCACTGAGCTTTACCTCACCCAAGGAGGCCCATTTTAGCATTAGCCGTGCTAATTCAGCTTTAAAAGTGGAGGGGCCACACTAGTTTGGCCCTGTCTCTCTGCACTGATCCACTGGTATCATCTTATTCCCATGCTGATCTTCATTTACTGGGCCTCATAAAGAGAGCTACAGTATATGGAGGTGGCGGTGCCTTCTCTGTGAGGCAGTATTAACTGTCTACCCCCTCTGAGACTAGTCAACGAGGCTACATCCTCTCTCTGCAATGCAGACAGTGGAGAAAAGACTCCTTATCGCAGTTTAATCTCCCCACCAAGAGTCGACACCACTGCTAAAGCCAATGTGACTTTGTCATTCATCCTCCGGTCTCAGGACGACCATGTTTGTTCATTAAAGTGAAAGGGCGGATCGACAGAAAATGAAGAGGGATTTTTCAGCAAGGACAAATCACAACATGGTAATGGGACTCCCTGAGATAGGGTCGAAGAGCAGCTAGATGGAGTGCCTTTGGCCGTGGGAGGGGTTGGCTTTTGTACCTGCTCTACCTGCTGTGACCTGAACAAAATTAAATGCAAGAGAAAAAGAGAAGATGAAAATGAAAGGCTGTGAAGACCAAAGCCCCCTTAGCTCTGTGAAAACATCACCATGGGAAACCAGAGACCAGGGAGAGCCAGAGCAGGGTGCCTGCGTGTCAAACTGCCCCCAGTCTGAAGTCCTACATGCAGGGAGGAACAGCAAAAGATTAAGTTGCCCCACAGGTAGAACACTTGAAAAAGGCACTTACAATTATAAAGGCAGATCAATTTCATTGTGCAAACTGACAGCCTTCTATATAATTCAGGTCAGTATTTCTGTAGGGGCTAAAGCTCTCCTTTTTATGTTATTGTAATGTGCTATTAATTTGATTGATGGTGTTCTTGTCAAATCCTGAGGCCCTTGGGGGAGGGCTCAGTGCATTTAAATGTACCACTTTTCAGCAGGCCTGATAATGGACAGCTTCAGAGCTGAGAGGCTAGAGCGCAACCACTCTCTGCCTCACTACTACAACATAACATTACAGAGAACAAAGACAACAGTGACATACAGCTTCAGAGCTAAGAGGCTGGCTAGAGCTCGACTATTCTCTGCCTCAACTTAACATTACCTAGAACAAAGTCAAGTGACATACCTACTCATCGAGGGGGGGGGGGGTGGACAGGGAGACAGAAAGAGAGAGAGAGAGAGAGCGAGTGAGACACAGACAGACAGAGAGACTCGTAAAGGCCTTAAGATACATTCAGATGTATGCAAAAAGAGAACAGAATGACTACAATACTGTACATGAACCAGCACTGGAAATGATTGAGAAAATAAATGGTGAGCTAATCATTTCAACAGTATTATGGCACAGTACATCACGCCATTACTGCTAAGTGAACATTTATTTCTGACAGCGTCATTTACGGATTCAGTGGTCTTGTAATCATTTGGTAATTCTGGTGTTCTATTGATGGGAGTTTTAGGGAGTCTATTAGAATTAGGCAGGGTGGCCATGTGCTAAGAACAAATATCTCCCTCCATCCTCACACTGATGGACAACTAGAGAAAGGCAGAAAATCTGCTACGTTCTGCAATGATTTAGAGCTGCATATGAACTAAAGTCACAGTCGATTTCTAAGTGTATGCCTGTTTGTATAACCTGGGATGCTGAAATAGTAGTTACAAATATCCAGACAGAAAAAAACAAGACAAAACAGATTTAGCAAAAAATGTTTAATCTCTCCTTGATGCGTGTTTATTTACAAGTAATAAATCTGCAAAATAGGAAATAGCAGAATATTTACACAAGCGTGAAACAGCCAACCTGTCACAGTTGCTTCAAGTCTCAAACTCTTAAAAATGTATCAGAATTCATAAATTATTAAAACTCTTCAGTTTCAAATTTTTTCTTAAATTTGTGTCTAGATATTTTAATGTATTCTCCTAAGCCTTTTAAATGTATTTTGAAAAAAGGAACTGCTTTCCAATATGCCATAATTAAAACAAACCAAAAGAGGGAATCAGGAGGACAAGGATAGAAGTTGTTCACTGGTGTGGCAGAGTGGGGAACCTGTGACAGTGTTTTGAGTGGGCATGGTAAGGTGGTGGATTGTGGGTAATGGAGGGGTCGTAGAGGGTTGTGGGAAGGGGAGGGGGAGCTGACAAGGCACTATGTGCAAAGTGAAAGCTCTGTGTTCATCAAACAGCATCTGGATCTCTCCCTCTGGCTTTCCTCTCCATCTTCCACCCAACTCACTACGGCAGGCAGACGAGACAAAATAAGTACCGTTTTCTTCAAAGGAGTTCTGTAGAGAAGCCTCTTTCTTGTCATCTTCACACAACAAGTAGCATAGTAAAATAAAATAACATAAAATAAAAAGAAAACATGAGACCAACTGCCCCAGTACATACAATATAACTTTTTATATACTCCATAGAGTAAGTTTACAGATTACTACACGTATCCATAATCCCCCCCAAGATCCTAATCATCATCATCATCAGAAACCTCTCACTTAAATAACAGAAGAGCCAAACGACATCAAAGCAGGAGAACCATCCTGAGATTTTAAAATGCAACCAGCTGTTTTACAATCACAGTCATCAAAGCCTAGTGTGTGTGGCAGGAGGGAGGCAGCACACAGCAACATTTTCCATCCACTAAACAAATGTGCTCAATCAGGGAATACAAGATGCTTAACAGAAGAACATAGTAGCAGTTTAAAAACATCTCAAACCATCCCAAATAGGGTGAATGAACAGAAAAGTGGTCAAGTCAATGCCGATCCTCCACTACCTTCTCTTGGTTTGGAAAAAGCCAGTAACCAGCATATAACTCTGTTTAAGTTAAGAGTTTCATAAACTAGTCTTTATGCCCTGCTCTCCGATATCAAGTACAGTACATACAGCAATTCCAGCCCTATGTGTTTGGTCGGGTGGGGAGGGAGGGATTGGCTGTAGGGTGCGGTATTGAACTTCATTGAGTTGCCAACACTAGGACAGGCCTGAGCTGGAAAGGAAAGGAGAGGTTGTCCGTATTGGAGGATGACCAAGAGAGGAGGAAGATGAGAGTAACAGCCCTGCACGACACTGAGGTGAAACATGAATACTAAATATCCATATATTTTCAGAAAATGTAAATGTCTAATAAAATATAGGATGTGTTATGAAGTCCTACTCCCAACTGATTAGGAGAAATTTGAATATCACATTAAACAAAACATTTTAAGTAAATACATTTAGGAGAGACTTTTCATTTTCATTAAATCCCACCACATTTGTTGAATCCTGATCTCGGATAGATGGATGGATGGAAGGTTCCGTATCACATCTGTAGTCTGTGTGATCCACACGGCTCTCACTGGAGAACTGACCTAAATATTTCAGAAGTTTCTCAAAAATGTATCGTTGTCTTTCTTCTAGCCAGCCAAACTGTATCTCTAATCTCAGAGGACAAGGGAAAGGAATGACGTTTCTTGTTTTTGTACATGACCGAAAGGGAATCGGTGTAACATGTTAAAGGGAGACAATGCATTTCACAAAAGTATCAGATTTCTGAGGAAACAAAAACCTTCGCCCAGTTAAAAACACTCAAAGACTGAGCTACATCTCATCATCTTGTCACACATCACAGGTGTTTGCATTTCAACATATTTTTCACTGTTTTTTCATCTTCACAGCAGACTGAAAAACAAAGAAAAGAAAACACTGAATGTTCACCTTCCGTGGCGCTTTAAAACTCCTCTTTTTACCCGGTTGGATGACGCTCGTCACAGATGCTGTTACGGAACATAAGGGAAACCTTGGGAGATCTACTCTGCTAGCACTAACCATTGTTTGGTTGCTGCAGAGTACAAACACACAAACTCATACAACTTTCACCACTTCAACAGATCAACAATAAAAAAGAAACCATCTATTTAATTACACTAAAATAGAACTGTTGAATGTTGAAGTCACTAGAGTGACAGTACTTGCTCTCATGTGGGGTTGAAATCATGAGGGATTACCCTTTGCTCAAAGCTTTACATATGAACTTCTCTCATCTTTGTCTGCAAACCTCTACCTCAGTGTCCAACATGACAGTCTGTAAGACTGTAACTCTAACACAGTGATCTACAGTATCTGAGGAACCTGAGGAGAGACAGCAGGTGGAACTTCAGGAAGCCTTTAAAAGGGTCGTGGGTGAATTAAACCTTTGCTACATTTAGCGTGCCGCTAAATCCAATGAATCCTTCTGTGGTGTCTGACTTCTGTTGTACAGCAAAGCCCACAACATCACTGTACTGTAAGCCATGATATTTGCCTTCCAAAAAACCTTGAGGTCCCAGAACTAAAGTGATCTACTTCACTGTGGTCTGGAGCCTGTGCACAGAGGCGTGCATGGTCATGGGAGCAACCCAGAGGGCTGCTCATCCAGGTGGCTAACACAGAAGGCTGTTTTCTCTCACCAGAGTGGTATACAAAACCCAGCCTTTGGTTTTTCTAAAAGCCACAATAGCACTGTGGTTGTGTTAAATACCGGAATAACAAACAGCAACGGTATTTCCAGTACTGTTAAAACATATGTTCTCCCAAGACAGGAAAGGCCCCAAAACTTTACGATTTGTTGATTTTCTTCGAATATATTTTTTTGTCATTTTTTTTTTTTTTACTCTTCAGTCACGAGGCATGACAACATTTTAATCATAGCACATTTGATCTAAAGAAAACATCTTTGCACTAAACAACATTCAAATAAAACATGGCACAGGACAAGGTTTCCTCTTGTTTTCATAGTTCAGTCTTTGAAATATCAAATCCTTTTCTTTCAAAGTATTCTGTACATTAAAATGGAAAACTTTGACTATTTTCATTTGTTTCTTTAAAAATGAAGTTGTATTTATATATCTATATATATTTATATATCCTCTTCTTTTGATTTAGCTTTTTTGTAAATTGTGCAAATTCAGCAGTAACACAAGTGGCACACCACTGGAGAGAGTAGGTAGTTGATAAAAACACACCACTGGAGAGAGTAGGTAGTTGATAAAAACACACCACTGGAGAGAGTAGGTAGTTGATAAAAACACACCACTGGAGAGAGTAGGTAGTTGATAAAAACACACCACTGGAGAGAGTAGGTAGTTGATAAAAACACACCACTGGAGAGAGTAGGTAGTTGATAAAAACACAAAATCTAAAGCTAAATCACACAAAAAAAAGGATCTGAAAATCAAAATGACGTCCATGAAAGTTGATGAAGTCGCTGACAAGTCAGAAGCTTCCATTGAGAGGGGAGCTATATACATGAAGTCCTTTCTCCATAGCCCCCCTAATAGATAGATATTTATATATATATATATATCTCCTGGCCTCTTTAGCCAGCTGCTTCACAGTCCCGGCTGTGGGTAGATGGATCAACACGGAAGAAAAACTGAAACCAGTGATGAAGACCGTTATGATAAGACACTTTCTCAGGGTGACAGACGTTACGTGTTTATAAATGAAGGGTTGTTTGGATGGGCCGGAGCCCAGGCCTAACTCTGGTGGGTCTCCAGTGTACTGCTTGTGTCCTTGCAGTCCTAATGCGTTGTGTTGGGGGTCAGGGGCTGGCGTTAGTGAGAGAAGGCCTGGCTGCTACCCTCTCCGCCCCTCAGTGGCAGGCCGTTTCTCAGCTGGCCAGGGCCATGGTGTCGATGACCTGCTCCAGCTTACTGCGCAGTCTCTGCCTGTGAGACTGCTCATCCTTCTGCAGCGAAGACAGGATCTGGGGAGGGAGGAGAGAGGGATGGAGAAGAGAGAGAGGAAGACAGATCATCAGGGTGGACCATCAGCAGAGAAAGTCTATCAGAACATCTGTCAGTCTGTGTAAACAGCTGTTGAATCAAACATGCTGTCATGGTGGCATGAGCAGGCAATTTATTGATATTTACAATACCAAAGGCATACAAACAGTTGATCTCTTCCCCGACAAACACAATACACTTGTTTAGTCATAGATAGGTGTGAACATGGAACGCTGAATTTCTACTATATGACATTGCATAGATGACAAATTTGATCAAACAGGCGGATGACTGTAGAAGCTATAAGAGGTGGATATACATAGAAAACACAGCTGAGGTGCTGTATGTACTATGATATTATGGGAACTGGAAGAGGAGGTGCTGGTGGGTCCATCAGAGAGCTGTGTACTAGCTGTTAGGGTGTCATGCAGCAGGCTGCATTATGGACTGCTAATGCGCCTTGTGTTAGTGCTGTTGTGAGGAATGAGGGGGGGGGGGGGGACCCTGCAGCCGCACACAATAGGATAATAAGCCTTAATGAAGGGGAGCGGCTGCTTAAATGGAGGCAGCTGCAGCTCTCGCCTCAACCACAGGAGCCAGGACTGCAGATAGAGGAGGGGCGAGAGAGGGTCTGATGCTGACTGGAGAAGACTGAATATACCCCACTCACTTCAAACAACAGTCTACCATTCCCACCACCGACGCTCTCTACCCCCACACACTTTGAAAAGGCAAGCAGAGAGGCTGCTTGAACCTCTTACAGCCCACAGTCAAGGCACTATAACCGACAAGGTAAGAAGAATTGTCTGAGCCGACAGAGCTACACATTGTTTACGTGTTTGTGAAGGCCGTAACGGGAAAGGGGATACCAAGTCAGTTGCACAACTGAATGCATTCAACAGAAATCTGTCTTCCGCATTTAACCCGACCCCTCTGGCCTTAATCAAGGGCAGAACAGCTGATTTTTCCACCTCGCCAACTAGGGGGTTTCAACCAGCGACCTTTCGGTTACTGGCCCAACGTACTTAACCGCGAGCCTACCTGCCACCCCAGGCACACAAACTCAGAGTGAGTACAGTACAGAAGCTATCCTAGCACTGCCTTCCTGCCTGGCTGGCTGGCCGACTGTCTGTCTGTCTGTCCTAATGTCTGGGAGTGGACGGAGGGGACAGAGAGGAGGGAGATTATGCACTGCTTCATTATCTCTTCATTTCCACAGCCTAGTCTTTGTTAGTTACTGGCCTCAGCCCTCTCTAGGCTGCTTGGCTCAGCTCAGCTCTCTGACAATTTGCACAATGTGTACACTCTCATTCACATCTCCGACATGGAGTAGCTATACTGCACTGGCTCTGCCTGAACGAATAAGCAATGTTTCAAGAATGATTAGTCCCTCTATTTTGGTGGGAAAATATATTTATGCACATGCAATTAATGAACTTCTTGAAAGGATAGCACATGGGAGAATAAATAAAACACATACTTTACATCCAATGTGGTCAATTAGCTTCATAATATGTACCTTAATGGTTTTAATAGCTGCATGCAATTATGGACATCTACTCAGTAATCTATTAATTGAATTAGAACGCCCACATTCCATTCATCAGGAAAACAAGAGGGCTCATAGCTGGTGCTTCTGCATCACCCCTTCAACATACAGAAACAATGGCGATTCTATTCTGATCTCTTCATATTGTGACTGACAAATCTAACTCCTTTTAATAATATATCTATATCATTATGATGCCTATGATTAATATCTTCATAATATACCGGTGACTCACCTCATCTTTGTACTTGATGATATAGGAGTAGATCTCATGCAGGGCACTCATGCTGTTGAACTGGCTGAGGTGCAGCCGGGACTGTTCAGCCAGGTAGGCACTCATGTCCTGGTCGCTGATGGCCGGCATACGAGAGATGTCGGAGTAGTACCTGCAGGACAGGAGGGAAGCAGGAGAGAACAGGGGTTAGAGAGAGGACACCTGGAGAGGACACCTCTTTAGTTAGGTATGTGAAGGACTGGATTACAAGGAGAAGTACTTGTCAACAACCGTCTGGTCAACTCTCCATCACCATAAACACCTCTGATATAATTTGATCAACTGTTTACATGCTAAGTACATACTACTGTACATCTGCTTGACATAAACCACGAGATAGACAATCTTACAGTCTGTGGAGTTGAGATCTGTGTCATAAATACCTCTCCACCCAGTTCTTGTAGTTAGGGATATCCTTTGCGTAGAGAAGCTTGTTAGAGGGCGAGTCTTTGCCCAGCTTGTGTTCTGATGTGGAGCAAGAGTCCATGAAGGTCTGGGCCACCACAGACAGACAAGCATCTGTGATACTGTTCTTATGGATGTCAAACACAAACTGGGGGTTCTTGATCACGTTCACCCAGAACCGCAGCGGCAGACTGGGATGGGAGAGGAGATGTTTCATCATGAGGAGATGTGTCAACAACCATTCACATTATACAACCAAAACATACAGGTACTCAATGTCTGTAATGTGTCTCACCAGTTACTCTTCCAGGTGTGCCGTACGTCCGAGTCTGATATGGAGTGTTTGTCGGCCTGCTCGTCCAGAAAGTCAAACATGTACTTGATGGCGAGAGGCAGGGCGCTGCCACGGTGGGCCGTGCTGAAGATGGTCTCAAACAGGTCGTCCACAAACTTCTGTAACGTACCCTGAGGAGAGGACAGAGGTTTAGCTGTCAGGGTTATTCTCCAATTACACACCTACAGATTTCAAATCAACCAACAGAGATTCATTTCTCCACACAGCGACCAGCATCTTTAAGGGGGAGTGGCTGTGGAGAGGACGCCACATTTTGCTGCTCCAACATCAAAGTACTGAGATGTGCTGGTTTAGCAGACAGACCTATGTGAGCTATCGGAATTCCTTTCACTTCTCTGCATCACGCACCACGAAACATTCAATCCAACAACAAATGACCTGTCTCCTGCTATTTTCTCTTCTCTACCCCTTTCTATTTATCTATCTTGTTTTTATTATGACTCGAAATTGACCACCCAAGAGGCTTGTAAACAGCATCTAATTTCCATGGTTTTCTTCCCCTACAATTAGGATGGAAACAATCAGCTCAGAGGCAGTTAGACGAGAGGAGAGTGGCAGGCAGGCAGGCAGGCAGGCAGGCAGGCAGGCAGGCAGGCAGGCGAGAGGAGAGTGGCAGGCAGGCAGGCAGGCAGGCAGGCAGGCAGGCAGTTAGACGAGAGGAGAGTGGCAGGCAGGCAGACAGGCAGGCAGGCAGGCAGGCAGGCAGGCAGGCAGGCAGGCATGCAGGCAGGCAGGCAGGCAGGCAGGCAGTTAGACGAGAGGAGAGTGGCAGGCAGGCAGGCAGGCAGACAGGCAGGCAGGCGAGAGGAGAGTGGCAGGCAGGCACTGTTTGGCCAGTTAACAGGGACTTGGCTGATATGAGGAACGCCAGAAGAATACAACACAACAACGGAGGCTGAGCTGTTAAAGAGACAGGCATATCAAGGGACTATCGAGAGAAAAAAAGAGGTCCTCTTCACACAGGAAATACTGTTTACATTTTCGTGGTCCTAGAGTCAGGAAATGGAACACATTGAGTGGAGTTACTGCTTTCAAAAATGATAATTGGCAAAAATGGAGTTCAAGATTTTCATCTGACAGCGACGATGTGGAGTGCATTTCAGTGACTTACTCAACATTCAGATGAGTTGACTTACATCAACAGTACTGTACATGTCTTTTACGAAGGTGTGATATACAGTAGGCTGGCCTGGTGTCTATGTAATCTTACCTTGGTGGCGAGCAGACGGGTCAGATAGATCTCAGAGACCATCTTGCTGCCCCGGTCTCCCTCGCGCTGGTCAGAGTGGTCGTGGTTCTTGACCAGGTGCCACAGCTTGGTGCCACTCTCCAGGTCAGGGGTGATCATGGGGGTGCGGGAGCGCAGACTGTCTGGACTGCTGGCTGTCCGCAACATGCTCTCTGAACGGAGGCAAGAGAGAGACAGGAACATCAGGACAAAGACAGGTTCATCAGGAACACACAATGCAGAGGTCTTAAGAGGTCAATGGAACAAGATGACCAGAACAGAACACCAGTCTGACTCCCTGGTTCCATGCCCTATTGTGTTGTGAGAGCTTCAACTTGAGTTCAAACAGTGATACGCACTCATATAAATCACATATTCCAGGTCAAAATTATGCCTTCAAAAATGTATCTGACCCTTGCCAAGCTCTGCACATAGTGGACAAACATAAATTAGAAGACAAACATATTTAGTCTGGTGACTGACTAAATAACAGTCCCATTTAGTCTAGTGAAGAAAGGGCTCTTTGGGCTGTCTATCTGTCTGTCATCCAGCCAGAACAAAGACCATGCCAGCGTGAGGAGCAGTGTCAATCTGTCTGTCATCCAGCCAGAACAAAGACCATGCCAGCGTGAGGAGCAGTGTCAATCTGTCTGTCACAAGGTCACAGCCCATGATGCACTGGGACCTGACCCTTGAGATGGAGAGAACATTAATGAGCAAGACAACAGATCCCTGTAGCCTCTCTTATTGTCCGTCAGTGAGGTGGACGGATGGAGTGATTAGGCCTCAACTAAGGAGCGAGGAGAGTTAGCCGACTCATTACTCTCAATTGGCAGACTCTAACTAATTGGCAAAGTGGGAGAAGGAAAACAGTGTGCCTCATTTAATTGAGGCAGGGCCAAGAGAGGAGATAGGAAAGAGAATCTGCTTTCCGTCTTATCATTAGCACACGTTTTTACACCAGCCCTTCCATCTTTATCTCCCTCGCTTGTCCCCATGCCCTCTCCCCATCCCAAATGACCCATAATGTTATAGTGCTGGATATAATAGAACCCCATACACATTACACCAATATCCTTCCTGCTTGTGGTAGTGGATGAGTCAGGCTGTACAGGCTCCATTGTGTGAGTCTCCTCTCCTCCCTGGGGCAGACTGCCTCCATGCATTGCTTCATTAATAAAGGTGTGAGTGTCAAACTTCATTACGGTAAACCAAAGGATGCCTATCTACCGCGTTCCTCTTATCAGCCAGCCTGCTGTAGTTGCAGGCGGCATGGGAGGGAGGCTGCCTGGTGAGGAGGCTGGGAGGGTAGCCAGAACGCAGGGGCGTCAGTCCCTCTCTAATGTATGGAGGGAGGGATGAGAGGAGGGAGGGAGAGTGAGAGAAAAAACAACTTCAATCTCTGTCTATCTCTCTCACACCGTCTGAATGATGGCGTGACGCTCGGGGCTTCTGAGTTTCGGATGGCAGGGAGGGCCCCCTGGTTTTCAGGGCGAGAGGATGAGAGAATTACATCTCAGAAACTCACTGACACATAGAGACTAATGTGTGTCAGTGGTTCTGGGCTTGTTGATGCTTTCCGCTAGACCAAATCAAAAGAACAGTGGGGCATCAGAGCAAGACAACTGCCTGGAATGTTCCCAATTAACTCTACTGAGATCTGGGCCTGTACTCACAAAGCGTCTCAGAGTAAGAGTGCTGGTCTAGGGTCAGTTTAGCCTTTTCAATCATAATAACTAACAGCGGGACCTGATCCCAGATCAGCACTCTTTAGACACTTTGTGAATATGAGCCCTGTAGTACTAAAACAGCGCGCCAGAGACTAACTCCTGCCACACGTACAGTGGGGAGAACAAGTATTTGATACACTGCCGATTTTGCAGGTTTTCCTACTTACAAAGCATGTAGAGGTCTGTAATTTTTATCATAGGTACACTTCAACTGTGAGAGACGGAATCTAAAACAAAAATCCAGAAAATCACATTGTATGATTTTTAAATAATTAATTTGCATTTTATTGCATGACATAAGTATTTGATCACCTACCAACCAGTAAGAATTCCGGCTCTCACAGACCTGTTAGTTTTTCTTTAAGAAGCCCTCCTGTTCTCCACTCATTACCTGTATTAACTGCACCTGTTTGAACTCGTTACCTGTATGAAAGACACCTGTCCACACACTCAATCAAACAGATTCCAACCTCTCCACAATGGCCAAGACCAGAGAGCTGTGTAAGGACATCAGGGATAAAATTGTAGACCTGCACAAGGCTGGGATGGGCTACAGGACAATAGGCAAGCAGCTTGGTGAGAAGGAAACAACTGTTGGCGCAATTATTAGAAAATGGAAGAAGTTCAAGATGACGGTCAATCACCCTCGGTCTGGGGCTCCATGCAAGATTTCACCTCGTGGGGCATCAATGATCATGAGGAAGGTGAGGGATCAGCCCAGAACTACACGGCAGGACCTGGTCAATGACCTGAAGAGAGCTGGGACCACAGTCTCAAAGAAAACCATTAGTAACACACTACGCCGTCATGGATTAAAATCCTGCAGCGCACGCAAGGTCCCCCTGCTTAAGCCAGTGCATGTCCAGGCCTGTCTGAAGTTTGCCAATGACCATCTGGATGATCCAGAGGAGGAATGGGAGAAGGTCATGTGGTCTGATGAGACAAAAATAGAGCTTTTTGGTCTAACTCCACTCGCCGTGTTTGGAGGAAGAAGAAGGATGAGTACAACCCCAAGAACACCATCCCAACCGTGAAGCATGGAGGTGGAAACATCATTCTTTGGGGATGCTTTTCTGCAAAGGGGACAGGACGACTGCACCGTATTGAGGGGAGGATGGATGGGGCCATGTATCGCGAGATCTTGGCCAACAACCTCCTTCCCTCAGTAAGAGCATTGAAGATGGGTCGTGGCTGGGTCTTCCAGCATGACAACGACACGAAGCACACAGCCATGGCAACTAAGGAGTGGCTCCGTAAGAAGCATCTCAAGGTCCTGGAGTGGCCTAGCCAGTCTCCAGACCTGAACCCAATAGAAAATTTTTGGAGGGAGCTGAAAGTCCGTATTGCCCAGCGACAGCCCCGACACCTGAAGGATCTGGAGAAGATCTGTAGGGAGGAGTGGGCCAAAATCCCTGCTGCAGTGTGTGCAAACCTAGTCAAGAACTACAGGAAACGTATGATCTCTGTAATTGCAAACAAAGGTTTCTGTACCAAATATTAAGTACTGCTTTTCTGATGTATCAAATACTTATGTCATGCAATAAAATGCAAATTAATTACTTAAAAATCATACAATGTGATTTTCTGGATTTTTGTTTTAGATTCCGTCTCTCATAGTTGAAGTGTACCTATGATAAAAATTACAGACCTCTACATGCTTTGTAAGTAGGAAAACCTGCAAAATCGGCAGTGTATCAAATACTTGTTCTCCCCACTGTATGCCATGGGTGGGAGTTAAAACCAGTGATGACCAAAGAGGAAAACAAAACCAGTGTGACTAAGATTGGTCTCTATGCCAATGACCTTCTTTGAGACCCCATTATCAGCTTGTTCACACCGGAACATTCTGTAGTCACTCTCCTAGCAGCCAATAGGTCTCCTGTATTCCTACATCTATTGTACATTCATCATGAGGTTGCTACTACTACTGCTGCTGCTGCTGCTGCTGTTGCTACTGCTGATTGAGTGCCTGTAATTCCATGGCAATCATGTCCATTGGCTTCTGGGGGAGAGTGGTGCACGTTTACTTCCCCTCTTACAACAGCCAGGGCTGGGCGATCCTCTCTGTGGACGAATAAACCAGCCTGGCTTTCACTGGCCTGTCAGCGTTGCTATTGTTGCTACCCCTTATCAACACAACGACGAACATAAGGAGAGGGAGGGAAAACAACAACAAAGGTGAAAGCTTTGGAAAAAGGTTTTTGCCAGGGAGCTGGTTACACTGATGCGGTGTGGAGCTGAGGCTGTGTTTAAAGTTGTTAGCTATTGGTCTTCAGTCTTTGGAAGGAGGAATGAGCTGTCTGATGTAATGCCTGTCATTTCCGAGATGGTGAAAATGCCTATTGGTGGATTTATGGTTATCTCAGTTCAGAGAGGCTGAGAAAAATCTTGCTTACTACCAAGAAAGACAAACCAAGAGAGCAAAGAAAGGCAGAGATTGAGAGAGAAATTAAGAGAAAAAGAAAGATGAAGGAATGACTCACCATATCTGCTGAGAGACTTGGTGAAGGTAGAGGAGTTGGATATGTTGTAGGCTGAGTTCTGCTTTGGCACCAGAGCGATCACTGAGCCGTCCGTCACCTACAAGGAATGAAAAACAATGGTTTGTCTTATAAATGCTGTCCTGTCAATCACTCCATCCACTGTCTGTTTGCATAGATAAAACCGCCAGGCAGTACACCCCAGCCCACCCACCACCTCTCTCTCCTCTCACCTGATAGTGGGCCAGTGTGTTGAGGTGTTTCCAGTCATTGTCGATCTTTGTTGTGACATCCTCATCCTGAAGGATGATTCTGGCCATCCTGCCCTGACGCCACTCTGTGATGAGGAGGATAGGAGGATGAGAATAGATTGCACGCCAACGCACACACACTGTAAACACACACTGTAAACACAATCTCCTCCTGGTGTTCTTACCCAGGTCCATGTCCCCAGCCTTGGGTCTCTGGGAGTAGGGGCTGCCCTTGTACACTGCATCCAGCAGCTTCTCCTTCACCTGGGTGATGGTGTCACAGTTCAGCCCCTTCACCGTCACCTCCGGGGCGTTCTCGTTCTCCGGGTTCACACAGTGGAGTGTCTGACAGGGGTGGGAGGGGCAGAAATTAGGTCCAGCTCACGTCAGCTTACTTAGTTGGCATTTGCAGGAATTTGAGTCGCATACTCAAGAAGCAAGCACTAATTAAGGTCACTGAGGTAATGCAAAATCCTATCGCCCTTAATGCCTTCTCAAAGGTAAATCATATATTTGATCAAATATCATTATCGCCCTGTAAAATATGTATATTTGAGAGTACTAACCAGGGTCTTGTAGTCAATCTGCTGTCTGATGAGCTTGTCTTCACTGAGGGAGTAGCGCGCCTCTCCTGTGATGGAGTCTATAGGCCCCTTCTCCATCTGCTGCTTCATGGCACAGTACAGCATGAACAGAGGCTCGCCCGCACACTCCTAGAGACACATGGACACATGTCATCAGTGACAGGCAAGGGCTGTATCTATATCTTAACAGGTATGCATATAGCAATGGACATCTAAATTGTTAAAAGGTTTTCAAAACAATTATAATAAATGCAACAGATGGAAAATGAGATATTAATAGTGACTGAATTACAGCACATAAAACATTTTACTGGCACGGACAAATAATGAATGGAGTTCAGGAATTTGGGTGGGAATTCAGGTATTACATTTATTGTAAAATGTCTCCATTCATTTCTTAGAATGCACTCATAAATGTGACTCATTTCAGGAAACTAGGCGTATGTCACATGTCACTACTTCACAGGAGTGGCATTTGAACGTAAACATTTATTTTAGAACAAAATGCTTTTTTTTCACGTGCCTTAATAACAAACTTGTATTCCAATAAAATTGTTAAATTACGAGTCTAGTTTGGTTTAGCTACGAAAAAAGACAGGAACCTTCCCGCTAGCCATGATTGGCTGAGATAATGGATGGGCTGGACATGCGATGCGATGAGTTTGGATTGGTCTGCCATGTAGCTTGCTTCTGTCAATAACATGAGCTGTTCACTATGTGTTTGTTGACAGTCCTTTCTACTGTGCCGTTTTTGAAATATTTATTTTTTTAACCTTTATTTAACTAGGTAAGTCAGTTAAGAACAAATTCTTATTTACAATGACGGCCTACACTGGCCAAACCCGGAAGACACTGGGCCAATTGTGCGCCGCCCTATGGAACTCCCAGTCACAGCCAGTTGTGATACAGCCTGGATTCGAACCAGGGTGTCTGTTGTGACACCTCTAGCACTGAGATGCTGCACCACTTGGGAACCAATATAACATTAGCCAAAGTTTTGCTACTTTTCTCAACAACATTTATGCCCTGAATTTAGCAGGCACTATCGACAGGTCAGTTGGAAAAGATATAATGGGCTACTTTCTGCACACACCACGGTCAGTGTGAACCGGAGTGACTTGACACAAATCTGGCCAAACAAGATGTACTGTAGCTACAAACCAAACGGAGTTAAATGGTTCCAGTCTGCCGTGAATCATTCATCCATGTATACAGGTAAGAGTCTAGCTACATTTTCAAATATAAATTTCAAATTTTGTCAGAAGTTTTTATTGCAAGTTAAAGCATACTGTTAGTTAGCTAGCAAACTTTAGCTTGCTGGTTCGCTAGCTAACGTTACATGTGATCTGTGTAGAAATATTACTCGAATCAGAAATCCATTTGCATAGCTAGATATAGCCTAATGTTAGCTAGCTAACATTGAAGCTAGTTTGTTAGCTTTAGCTACCTGCAGATTCATACTACAGCTATGACAATGTTTGTATTGGTAGTAGTATGAGTTGAGATTATTCCGGTTAATTGTTTAGCTAGCTAGCTACATGTCTAAACAAAAGACTCCATTTCAGCCAGATTATTACATGACCTATCCGCTAGATGTTGCTGGGGTGTGGTTATATAATTTCCTTCACATGACCCATCAATTTAGACAAGTGTGTCGGGTAAGCATCATCTAATAATGATAAAATATTTTTTAAATATTTTAATCTGGACATTTTCTGTTTTTGATATTGCTACTATGCAAGTAACCACTTCACTGTACCGTTTACACCTTCTGTATCCTGTGTGTGTGACAAATAAACCTAGATTTGATTTGATATAGCGTGTTTACCACATGGCCTCGCATGTGAATGCTTAAAGAGATGGGTGGGGCTAAGGCTTAAGAGGGTGTGAACGATGCTGAATGGGTGTAGACAAAGAAGAGCTCTCCAGTAGGTGTACGTACCAAAACACTGAAGGGCCATTTTCTCAAAAGTGGGTTTACAAGTTTATCAGCTTTCAAAGCAGAATTACTTTCCCATTGTTCCTCAACTGCAGTGTATGATATACAATTTTCTAGCTCTGAATCTCTACTTTTATCCAATGTAAAAAACACAATTTCAAATTTTGCTACATAAGACCGAATCGAGGATTTACATAAATACACTGGGTGTATTTGCACATATGAAGACATTAACATAAAGGGGTGGAACAGGGCTGCAACAACCAAACACTTGCTCTGTCTACCCTACCATCACTCACCTGCTCTGTCTACCCTACCAGCACTCAACTTCTCTGTCTACCCTACCATCACTCACCTGCTCTGTCTACCCTACCATCACTCACCTGCTCTGTCTACCCTACCATCACTCACCTGCTCTGTCTACCCTACCATCACTCACCTGCTCTGTCTGCCCTACCATCACTCACCTGCTCTGTCTGCCCCACCATCACTCACCTGTGCTGTCTACCCTACCATCACTCACCTGCTCTGTCTACCCTACCATCACTCACCTGCTCTGTCTACCCTACCATCACTCACCTGTGCTGTCTACCCTACCATCACTCACCTGCTCTGTCTACCCTACCATCACTCACCTGTGCTGTCTACCCTACCATCACTCACCTGCTCTGTCTACCCTACCATCACTCACCTGCTCTGTCTACCCTACCATCACTCACCTGCTCTGTCTACCCTACCATCACTCACCCGCTCAGTCTACCCTACCATCACTTACCTGCTCAGTCTACCCTATCATCACTTACCTTCTCAGTTTACCCTACCATCACTCACCTTCTCAGTCTACCCTACCACCACTCACCTGTGCTGTCTACCCTACCATCACTCACCTGCTCTGTCTGCCCTACCATCACTCACCTGCTCTGTCTACCCTACCATCACTCACCTGTGCTGTCTACCCTACCATCACTCACCTGCTCTGTCTACCCTACCATCACTCACCTGCTCTGTCTACCCTACCATCACTCACCTGCTCTGTCTACCCTACCATCACTCACCTGTGCTGTCTACCCTACCATCACTCACCTGCTCTGTCTACCCTACCATCACTCACCTGCTCTGTCTACCCTACCATCACTCACCTGCTCTGTCTACCCTACCATCACTCACCTGCTCTGTCTGCCCTACCATCACTCACCTGCTCTGTCTACCCTACCATCACTCACCTGTGCTGTCTACCCTACCATCACTCACCTGCTCTGTCTACCCTACCATCACTCACCTGCTCTGTCTACCCTACCATCACTCACCTGCTCTGTCTACCCTACCATCACTCACCTGCTCTGTCTACCCTACCATCACTCACCTGTGCTGTCTAGACTGCCTCAATTACTGTTGTCACACACTCTTGCATAATTCAAGTGTGTCAATAGCAGGATACCCTCGGATTGGCTCTAGATTACACCTATCTAAACATACTTCACAGTTTTTTTGCGAGATCAGACATAACATCACTATAATCCAAGTGTTCATTTTCAGAAATGGTTTTATTTTAGCACATCTAATTTGTTAACATTTCAACCATATTAAACTTTTTTCAATTTCACAAAAATGGAACACATCAAAAAAAAAATATCTTTCTTCTCTTTCTTGTGATGCGTGTCGAGAAAGTGTGTTAAATCCCTGACTAAGCTTTATTGTTATTATACATGTAACGGAAAGCCGGCTCGGGCAAGAGTATAAAATAGTAAAATTAAAGCAATCTGGTGAGATGTACGTCACAAGTGGATTTTGCACCCCTCAAACACAGGAAATATGCTGGCAATGAGGCAACGCTGTGCTCCTGTGTCTTCTCACTGGCCTAGGGGACAGAGCGCTAGGCGCTCTCATATAAAGATTTTCTGCATTTTCACTATCACGTGCACTTGCCAGTCAATAGTGTCATTATCCCCAGCTCAGGCTCAAGAAAAAGTTTCCCTCTTAAAACGAGTATCAGTTTAGAGCAGAGTGACAGAGAGGGCGGCCAGGTGGCAGCTGAGTCTGAAACTAACAAGAGGTTAACGATTGAGAGAAAGTGCTTAGGAAGCTCTTCACCGTGTTAAAGATGCATGTGCCATTGTCGAGGATGAGAAAGAGAGAGATAACGAGAGAGAGAGAACACGAGCGAAAGAGAGAGAGGGAGAGAGAGAGAGAAAGAGAGAGATCGCTCTAAGTGCTTGATGGGGATGGCATTTATCTCTCCCACTTTTAAAACACACTCAAAACTCCTTACCCCCGCTCCACTATTTATCAGTAATGAAAAAGTGTCTTTAACGCAGAAGGTGAGAATTATGGACATGCATATGTGTGAGTTAAGGGAACACCCAGAGAGTGTGAGAGAGGTGGAGACTGAAGCTAGTTGGGAGAGAGGTGGAGACTGAAGCTAGTTGGGAGAGAGGTGGAGACTGAAGCTAGTTGGGAGAGAGGTGGAGACTGAAGCTAGTTGGGAGAGAGGTGGAGACTGAAGCTAGTTGGGAGAGAGTTGGAGACTGAAGCTAGTTGGGAGAGAGTTGGAGACTGAAGCTAGTTGGGAGAGAGGTGGAGACTGAAGCTAGTTGGGAGAGAGGTGGAGACTGAAGCTAGTTGGGAGAGAGGTGGAGACTGAAGCTAGTTGGGAGAAAGGTGGAGACAGGGCCTAGCTAACTGCTAAGTGGGATAGAGGTGGATCCAAATCTAGCGAAGTCTCCACCTCCAGTGTCCTCTCCTGGCTTCTACACAGCAGCGCAACTCTCTCTCTCTCCCCTCTGCCACCATATGCTGTTAACGTCTCGTTAGCATCTGCGCTAATTAACCAGACAGCTGCTAACGAGAGGGAACACGCATACATCAATCCCCTAGCCCTCGCCATGGCACGCTTGTCTGTGAAATTATCTTTAATTCCACATCCCGGCTTCATTAGGGGGTAATTGTACACTCTTCCAAGAGGAAGCGAGGGAGAGTGAGAAGAGAGAAGGTCCAGTCGAACGTCACACACACTCAGCTCCTAATGACCGCAGGCTAGAACATGTCCGTCAAAGAAATAATGACACTAAACAAAATAATGAAATAAAAAGAATGTCTCTCGTTGGAGCCTTAAGCAGACCGTACCCACCGATGCCTTTACTGCTGAAATACTAATAGTGTGCTAACTAATTACTATCCTCATAAAGCAATTATAAACAGGAGATGGGGAATATCTTTTTGTTGGTTTGATGGTGGACTTACCTTTAGGAACTTGTACAAGAGGAATGTGAACCAGTTGGTCAACATCTTCTCAGCGACAGATTCCGTTCTAACATTGAGATGGAAGACAAGAGGAGAATAAATTAGGCATCATAATTAAATAATCAACTGGAAGAAATTGCTGCTCTACCTCAAAACTAACCACGAACAAATCTGGTTTAAGGCAAAATTGACAAAAGCCAAGCTGTGATACTTCCGTGAGGGAAAAATACTTTATTCTCAACGCAAACAATCAATCTTCATTAAAAACAGACAATTACCATAATTGGGTAACTTCTCTCATTAATCATAAACCTGTCGCCTAAACGAATGAAGACCCCCGAAACGTCCCCCAGACGAGGAGCAATTAAAATCCACTGTAATTAGTGGACTTTATTTCTCCTAATAGCCAAAGAGGAAACCTGGGCAAACAGTTTGCTCCTCTTCCATTTCCCTTTTCTCCCCCTACAGCGGCTAGAAAAGGTACTTTCTCTCCTCAATTCTCTAGTTAATCTAAACTATAAGGGGGCACAGTGAGGACGGGTGATAGGAAGACAACTTCTCCAAAACACCCTTTGATTTGGCCATCTTGGGTTTAAGTCCTCCATCTAGGCTATGATTTGAGAGAACACAGAAATACAACATGTATTACTGTCTATATAAGAGTAGTAAGACAAGAAGATCATCAAGGCCCTCAGCCACCCGAGCCCCAGCCTGTTCACCACGCTACCATCCAGAAGGCGAGGTCAGTACAGGTGCATCACAGCTGGGACTGAAAAACAGCTTCTATCTCAAAGTCATCAGGTTGTTAAATAGTCACCACTAGCCAGCCTCCGCCCAGTACCCTGCCTTGAACTTTAGTCACTGTTACTAGCCAGCTACCACACGGTTACTCTACCATGCACATTAGAGGCTGCTGCTTATATACATAGACATGGTACACTGGTCACTTTAACAATGTTTACATACTGTTTTACCTATTTCATATGTACTGCAATCTCGTCAAGGCCTATCCTATTTAACTATTGCTATATACAGTGGGGAGAACAAGTATTTGATACACTGCCGATTTTGCAGGTTTTCCTACTTACAAAGCAACTGTGAGAGACGGAATCAAAAAAAATCCAGAAAATCACATTGTATGATTTTTAAGTAATTAATTTGCATTTTATTGCATGACATAAGTATTTGAAACATCAGAAAAGCAGAACTTAATATTTGGTACAGAAACCTTTGTTTGCAATTACAGAGATCATATGTTTCCTGTAGTTCTTGACCATGTTTGCACACACTGCAGCAGGGATTTTGGCCCACTCCTCCATACAGACCTTCTCCAGATCCTTCAGGTTTCGGGGCTGTCGCTGGGCAATACGGACTTTCAGCTCCCTCCAATTTTCTATTGGGTTCAGGTCTGGAGACTGGCTAGGCCACTCCAGGACCTTGAGATGCTTCTTACGGAGCCACTCCTTAGTTGCCCTGGCTGTGTATTTCGGGTCGTTGTCATGCTGGAAGACCCAGCCACGACCCATCTTCAATGCTCTTACTGAGGGAAGGAGGTTGTTCGCCAAGATCTCGCGATACATGGCCCCATCCATCCTCCCCTCAATACGGTGCAGTCGTCCTGTCCCCTTTGCAGAAAAGCATCCCCAAAGAATGATGTTTCCACCTCCATGCTTCACGGTTGGGATGGTGTTCTTGGGGTTGTACTCATCCTTCTTCTTCCTCCAAACACGGCGAGTGGAGTTTAGACCAAAAAGCTCTATTTTTTTCTCATCAGACCATATGACCTTCTCCCATTCCTCCTCTGGATCATCCAGATGGTTATTGGCAAACTTCAGACGGGCCTGGACATGGGCTGGCTTGAGCAGGAGGACCTTGCGTGCGCTGCAGGATTTGAATCCATGACGGCATAGTATGTTACTAATGGTTTTCTTTGAGACTGTGGTCCCAGCTCTCTTCAGGTCATTGACCAGGTCCTGCCGTGTAGTTCTGGGCTGATCCCTCACCTTCCTCATGATCATTGATGCCCCACGAGGTGAGATCTTGCATGGAGCCCCAGACCAAGGGTGATTGACCGTCATCTTCAACTTCTTCCATTTTCTAATAATTGCGCCAACAGTTGTTGCCTTCTCACCAAGCTGCTTGCCTATTGTCCTGTAGCCCATCCCAACCTTGTGCAGGTCTACAGTTTTATCCCTGATGTCCTTACACAGCTCTCTGGTCTTGGCCATTGTGGAGAGGTTGGAGTCTGTTTGATTGATTGTGTGGACAGGTGTCTGTTATACAGGTAATGAGTTCAAACAGGTGCAGTTAATACAGGTAATGAGTGGAGAACCGGAGGGCTTCTTAAAGAAAAACTAACAGGTCTGTGAGAGCCGGAATTCTTACTGGTTGGTAGGTGATCAAATACTTATGTCATGCAATAAAATGCTAATTAATTTTTCTGGATTTTTTGATTTTTGTTTTAGATTCCGTCTCTCACAGTTGAAGTGTACCTATGATAAAAATTACAGCCCTCTACGTGCTTTGTAAGTAGGGAAACCTGCAAAATCGGCAGTGTATCAAATACTTGTTCTCCCCACTGTATATTTATACTCCGGACTCTGACATTGCTTGTTCTAATATTTCTATATTTCATAATTCCATTCTTTTACTTTTTAGATGTGTGTATTGTTGTGTATTTTTAGATATTACTGCACTGTTGGAGCTACAGTAGAAACACAAGCATTTCGCTACACCCGCAATAACATCTGCTAAATATGTGTATGCGACCAATAAAATTTGATTGGATTTGAACAGTATTAAAAAATGTGTTAGAACAGGCAAATGTGTGAGTGTGTCAACAGACGAATGTGCGAATGTGTCAGTGGGTGAGTGTGTGAGTGTGTCGACGAACAAGTGTGTGAGTGTGTCCATCTCACCGGCGCAGCAGCAGCTTGGGGTGGTTCTTGCTCTCCAGGTTCTTGTCGATGAGGTCAGAGAGCAGCTGTTTAAGGACCCCCGTGGCGTACTCCATCTCCCCCTGCAGCGCAGTCATGATGAGCGACGCCACATTGCCACGGTCACGCATGGAGAAGGAGCGCTGCGCCTCCAGGGTGCGGATGAACGTCAACAGGAAGTGCTTCTTGGTGAGGAGCTGGCCAAACAGAGTCAGGGCCTTCTCCTGGTTGGCCTGGACCTGTCAACAACAACAGCATCAGACCAGGGGACTGGCTGTCACTTACACGTGTTGTCAATGTAATATATAAATATGTAAATATTTTGGAGTAGGGCTAATGGAAATAGTATAATGTACATAGATGGAGTAAGGCTATTGTAAATAATACATTACGTAAGCATACATTTATATCAAGCATGACTATGTCATGTATACAAGGCATGAGATGTTGCCCTATGAAGGAAATACATTGTTATTATTACATTCATGACCCTAGTTGCTTTTAAAGCCTGCAGTGCATTCTATCTTAGGAGCTGCTTCCTCAAATACCTTATGATCAATTTGCCATAAGTTGTCAGCAGAGCACAGGAGGAAACAGAAAGGAAAGGGAGAGGAAGAAGGGGGATGCACTGAGGCATAGAGAGGAGATGGCCGGTGCAGTGCTGTGCGTCGGGGGTGGCTGGGTGAGAGGCGAGGAGAGGGCCGGTGCAGTACTGTGCTGTGCGTCGGGGGTGGCTGGGTGAGAGGCGAGGAGAGGGCCGGTGCAGTACAGTGCTGTGCGTTGGGGGTGGCTGGGTGAGAGGCGAGGAGAGGGCCGGTGCAGTACTGTGCTGTGCGTTGGGGGTGGCTGGGTGAGAGGCGAGGAGAGGGCCGGTGCAGTACTGTGCTGTGCGTCGGGGGTGGCTGGGTGAGAGGCGAGGAGAGGGCCTGTGGGTCGGGGGTGGCTGGGTGAGAGGCGAGGAGAGGGCCTGTGCAGTGCAGTGCTGTGCTGTGCGTCCGGGGGTGGCTGGGTGAGAGGCGAGGGGAGGGCCGGTGCAGTGCAGTACTGTGCTGTGCGTCCGGGGGTGGCTGGGTGAGAGGCGAGGGGAGGGCCGGTGCAGTGCTGTGCTGTGCGTCGGGGGTGGCTGGGTGACAGAAGCTTGTTCCACAGGCTGCCATCTGTCACTTCTCATCAGCAACACTACACCCCCTCTAGACCTGACCCACAATCCGTCACTCTAACTCTCTCACACAGATGAGGCAGTGCTACTGGGTAGTGTCTCTTCAAAAGAGAGACAAACTTCTAGTATATTCTGCAAGGCTTATGGCATAATGTCATTCACAAACAACACCCAGTATGTGTTAATAAAAGGAAAAACAAGTCAAAGTACTGTCTTTGTCTTTATGAAAAAACATAAAAACATTCCTCCTCCACTAACCAATCCCCTGGCCCCATCCCCCCACCGACCTGTCTCCCATGATCCTCGTCTGCCCTCATAACTCTGACATACATTCAGTCCTGTAGACAATTGAGGACCGGCGTACCATACACCATACAGTGACTCCACAGAATCTCTCTTCCTTCCACTACACAGCCTAATAAAGTGTCTCAATTTTCCTCAGCTGAGCTAAATGAAATTCCAGGGCCTCTGGGGAGCAGGCTGGGTACTGTAGGTTGCTTTGGGGAGAGCAGCTACACAGAGCAATAAGGGATTGAGCCGTGTGTATGGACAGTTGATTACGCCTGGGACCCGAGGGGAAATTCGGTAGAAAAGAAACCCGGGCATAACAATAAAGATGTAATCCCTCCCCTTTAGAAGAGCCTGTGGTTGACAGGGCAGGTGGTGGAGACAGTCTCTACACTGTATTCCGACAGCCATTTGGATATATTTCATGGTAAACCAGGTGGGATTTAATGATTTACTTGTTTTTCCCACTGTAAAATAATATAAAATGATATATGAGTAATGTGTAATGACATTGATATTACATGCAGAAAAACATACTATGTGATGTGGCTAATGTATATAAAGTGGTATAGCCATAACATATTACCTAGATCATAGGTTCCTTTCATTATGCAGCCAGAGTATGGGGTATAGATATAGGTAGATATAGAATGATAGATATAGATGTTCTAGTCTACATGCTGCGGTGGCAGTGGTGGTGTACCTCCTTGACCCGTACCTCCATCTCCTTGAGCACGGGGTGGTCCTCGATGCCAGGGAACAGTACCCGCATGGCGTAGGTTCTGTATTCCAGGAAGGGAATGCCCGCTCCGTCCAGCTCCTGGGTCAACTCATGGATGTCTGTCTGCAGCTCTGCAAAGGCTGGGGATCACACAGAAAGACAGACACAGCGATTAGTACAACACAGGGCTGGCCTGACTGCTGCATTGGGTAAAAGAATGGACATAGAAAGGATATTCTGGATGTAGCGTATCTTCATTACACTGTACGTCAGTGGAACAACTGTGTGTTGCACAGTATTAATGTCACCAGCAATCATCTACCAGCGCACCAAATGGCTTCTAGAAAAAGACAGATGGATAGGCAATAAAATAGAATGTTGATTTCATTCTTCTGGTACAGTGTTTCTGAATTGAATCCATACTTGTTGGAAATTCAAGAGGAGAGCTAACCAAAATAAAATCATTACAGAAAAAGAGAGAGACGGAAAGAGAAAAAGAGAAAGCAAAGTTCATCTGAAAGAAAGTCAATTAATTGCATGAGTGGATAATTAATAAAGGAGCAATGCGTTCCATGCATCATTTCCTCCAGCTGTTATTGCCCTGCGTCGTCCGCTGGGACTCTAATAGTAGAGCAGATCCTCCCTCTGTGGGGGCTTCTCTACTTCAACCTACAGTACAGCAGACACTAACATATTATACAGACCACATTCCTACAGGGAAAAGGCAAGAATTCTATCAAAAATGAGAGGAGAAATGAAGGCTTTATTATCATGTACAACATACACGGTCCGTTCAGTATGGGTCCAGTTATTCATAGAGATAAAATAACTATTTCAATCTTGTACTATTTAAGTGGAAGGGTCGGTTTCCTTCTACTTTTAACGATTGGATAAAGGAACTTATGCAACACCTCAAGCTAGAGAAAAAAATCATACTCCGTTAGGGGATCTGCAATTACATTTAATAACATCTGGCAACCTTTCCTATCCTTTGTAGAAGACATGGACCCAGCTAATTTCACAACTCCATAAACCAGCCCAAATTAGAACTTGTATCATTCTTTTACTTAATATCTTTGTATTATTTGTACTATTTGATTATATTACTCATTGTATATGAGGGCCTGCTTTAAGTCTAGGTTTGAGGCTCTATTATAGCATGGGGGGGTTGGGGTGGGTTTGATTTGATTTGGTAGGGATCCATGTGTTTTGCCCTCTACCTGTTCTGTCTGAATGGAACAGCAGCTTTACATGAATCACTCTACAATGCCCGTCTGTGTTATCTGTATAATCATAAAAGATGACAAATAACAAATAAAAGAGGCAAAAATTATTTTGAGTTACTATTTTAAGTTATTATTTAAGAATTGTGAACATAAATTACTGGCAGAAAAGATGACTGGCTATGTCTAGACTTTCCATTGATTGAGTAAATAAAAGAGTTGTTCTTCACTCTATTGAGTTTGTTGTGTGTAAGCGCTGAGGCAAAGCCACCATTACATCCAGCAGAGTAAACTACACAGACGATCTTCTCCCCGTCAACAGTTGCAGCAGCATCTAATCTGTTAATGACTCATTAGCCGTGTGACCGTTAATGTAGTCTGTGTGTTTGTTTGGATTACACTGCTCTCTGATGGCCCTTCCAGCACGGTTCACTGAGCTCCACCTCTCCTATCATCCAATCCTCTCCCCTGCTGACTGACACTTAGTGTGACACGCCCAGCTCCCCGCTGCCAGGCCCACCCCACAGTCTGCTGGGGCATGGGGCGGGGACACAGCAATGCTCCACTTCCAAGTGGAGCTCAGGGTTTCTATACCAAACCTCCCAGCTACACAGACAGAGGTGTAGAATACTGTCACTATCTGGTGCTGCTGGTCTTTCAACAATGCTCATTATATCAGGTATACAAGTGGAGTAACAGCAGCTTTACATGAATCACTCTACAATGCCCCCTGTACTGTTCCATCTGACCCCACACAGTCCCTCTGTTCTCTCTCTCCCTGCCAGATTTCTCCTCCCTCTATCTCTGTATCCCTCAGTGTTTGGCCACAGGCTGTGCTATGGGCTGCGACTGACAAGGTTGTGACCCTCCGGACATCCAGCCACAGATAATGGCCAATTAGTCTCCGTCCATCTTTCGGATTACAGCAGGCAGGCAGAGCCCAACGCAGCAGAGACGCACTGCACCGCACAACGCCACAACACCAACAGGGTTGTCAGCACAACATAAACACACACACATTCTGAGGATACCGCGGCCACACCACCACCACAGAGCTTCAGGCCGGGCATCATCCACACCAACCTGTTACCATGACGACTGGACAGAGCGCAGCTACAGGATAGTGACATATCCACACAGATACAGAAGAAGAGAGTGATTATGAAATAGAGAGACAAAGAGAAAGAGTAAAAGAGAGAGACAAAGAGAAGAGAGACAGAGAAGAGTGAGAAAGAGGGAGAGAGAGAGAGAAGAGAGCGAGAAAAGAGAAAGAAAGAGAAGAGAGTGAGAGTGAGAGTGAGAGTGAGAGAGAGAGAGAGAGAGAGAGAGAGAGAGAGAGAGAGAGAGAGAGAGAGAGAGAGAGAGAGAGAGAGAGAGAGAGAGAGAGAGAGAGAGAGAGAGAGAGAGAAAAGAGTGAGCATTTTTATAAATATACACTACCGTTCAAAAGTTTGGGGTCACTAAGAAATGTCCTTGTTTTTGAAAGAAAAGCAAATGTTTTGTCCACCAGTCTCAACGTCAACAGTGATGAGACGACTTCGGGATGCTGTTGCAAAGAAAAGGCCATATCTCAGACTGGCCAATAAAAATAAAATATTAAGATGGGCAAAAGAAAACAGGCACTGGACAGAGGAACTATGCCTAGAAGGCCAGCATCCCGGAGTCGCCTCTTCACTGTTAACGTTGACACTGGTGTTTTGCGGGTACTATTTAATGAAGCTGCCAGTTGAGGACTTGTGAGGCATCTGTTTCTCAAACTAGACACTAATATACTTGTCCTCTTGCTCAGTTGTGCACCGGGCCCTCCCACTCTTCTTTCTATTCTGGTTAGAGCAGGTTTGCGCTGTTCTGTGAAGGGAGTAGTACACAGCGTTGTACAAGATCTTCAGTTTCTTGGCAATTTCTTGCATGGAATAGCCTTCATTTCTCAGAACAAGAATAGATTGACAAGTTTCAGAAGAAAGGTATTTGTTTCTGGCCATTTTGAGCCTGTAATCAAACCCACAAATGCTGATGCTCCAGATACTCAACTAGTCTAAAGGACAGTTTTATTGCTTCTTTATTCAGAACAACAGTTTTCAGCTGTGCTAACATAATTGCAAAAGGATTTTCTAATGATCAATTAGCCTTTTAAAATGATATACTTGGATTAGCTAACATAACGTGCCATTGGAACACAGGAGTGATGGTTGCTGATAATGGGCCTCTGTACGCCTATGTAGATATTCCATTAAATATCAGCCGTTTCCAGCTACAATAGTCATTTACAACATTAACAATGTCTACACTGTATTTCTGATCAATTTGATGTTATTTGAATGAACAAAAAAATAGATTTTCTTTCAAAAACAAGGACATTTCTAAGCGACTCCAAACTTTTGAACGGCAGTATATTAATATACTGTGTGTGTATAGACAGAGAGAGATAGAGAGAGGAAAAAAGAGTGAGACATTTTTTTAAATATACATATAGAGAGAGAGAGAGAAAAGAGAGAGAGAGAGAGTGTGTGTCTGTCATACCTTCTTTACACTCCAGGGCCACTCTGGACTCCAGGTTGTCCATCTGCAGCTGCAGACGTTTCAGGGTGCGGTCAGCATCACGGGACTTCCTCTTGTAGGCGATGAGCACAGCGATGATGACCAATAGCAACAGACCGCCACCTCCCCCGATGCCGATGATGGCGGGCAGCGTCAGCAGGCTATCTGAGTAGATCTGGAGAGTACCAGGGGAGTACTCGAACCCACCCACCCGGACCTGAAGACACACACACACACACACACACACACACACACACACACACACACACACACACACACACACACAGACAGAGAAACACGTCACAGAGTGTAATCAAACAAAGCAATCAGTACAGTGAAAGAGACTTCCCCTCAGGAACCAAACTCATTAATAGGAGTAAAACACTGGGAATGGGTTCTAACAAACAACATTTACATAAACGCAGCAGGTCTGACAGAACCCATTACTGGAATATCTCAAATCAAGGTATTCACTGGGGGGTTGATAAGGGTTTAGATGAACTATGATTACTGCACTTTAAAGTAGAGCCTCATCAAGTTAACACAGCCAAAGAATGTTAGACTTATAAAATTGGGTTGTTTTGGTTCAGGTGCTAAAAGTTCCTCCTGTTGATGACATAGGTTCTAAACATCATCTATTTTATTTTAGAAACCGGGTCGTTCGAGCCCTGGATGCTGATGGCCGTGGTATAAGAGACAATATACCATGAGTATGACGCAAAACTACTTGTTTACTGTTCTAATTACGTTGGTAACCAGTTTATAATAGCAATAAGGCACATCGGGGGTTTGTGGTATATGGCCAATACACCACAGCTAAGGGCTGTATCCAGACACTCCGCGTTGTGTCGTGCTTAAGAACAGCCCATAGCCGTGGTTATTGGCCATATACCACACCCCCGCGGGCCTTATTGCTTAATTGTATTGACAAGGAAGGGACTGAAGAGAACAAAAAAACATAAAGGCCAAATACATTTCTTAGAAAACTCGCAGGGGGCACAGCCACCAACACACAGTTGTGCATCTGAGGGAGCAAACAAAACAACACACCCACACACTCACACACACGCGGCTGCACCCATCCAGAGACACAGACTTGTGGGGTCCCCTGTATGTAGGTCATTTTACAGAGGGAATACAACACATAGCTGTGCCCTTCTTCCCAGCCCACCACACACACACGGACTATTCAATATTCAACATGACATTTAGTTACGGGGAAAAAATCCAGCTCCAAGCCTACTGGTAGCTTGGAAAGCCTTCATATTGAATTACATGGATGCATTGTCAGTACTTTCAAGGTATTCCAGACTAGTAAATGTCACACAGACAGTGTGACTAGAGAGGCGAGTAGAGGTACGTTTGGAGGGGACTGTGTGGGAGTATTTGAGGATATTTAGAGAGAGTAGCCTTTGCACATAAAAAAATAAATACTATTTTGAACTGAAATCACATGAAATGTAGAATTTTACTGAACAAAATGAACTGATGGAATTAAAATATAAGAATACATGTTAGGTAAAGCCCAGTGAAGATGAGGGAGATAGTGTGAACTCAGTCCAAAGAGAGTCTGTTATGTGAAATGGTGTCGAGTGCCCACCGTGACTTTGTGCTGTCCGGTGAGGTTGGGCCATTCACACAGCAGCTGGGTTTCAGAGAGGGTTAGCACACAGGGGGTCTCCCCGATGAACACTGTGTAGTTCAACCTGGAGTTACCAGGGGCCGCAGGGATAAGGTTACGACCCTGAGGGGACAAACAGAAACACAATGTCAAACTTTAATCAACATGGCACAGCCTTTCATCCATGGCTAGGAACAGTATAATGAACCTCGTCTTCAACCAGTCAGGCAACTCCCAGGATCCAAGGCTGCTAGCGGACAAGTCTGAAGCTGGCTCCAATGTTGGAGGATACAAGAATTCTATTTGACAAAAGTTTCAGGAAAACTTCACATTTTTTCTTATTTGTTTTCCAAGTGTCTGTCTCTATGCCACGGTGTAAGAACGAGGGCATTGTCTGACAGATCTGTAGCCTTCAACTACAGAGAGAGGAGCAATAAGAGGAGCAGGTGGAGAGAGAGAGAGAGCTGTTCTGCCACCCACTGCTCTAGTAGCATGAGAAAAGAGCAGACTTCCAATCCCTCTCTCCACAGGGCTCCTCCCGGGCAGGTCACGCCCTGGAACATTTTAGGCATGCATTCTATCCACTATCATTTCACCCTGCATCAGGCACGCACGCACCCCGACACCACCTCTAGCAACACACATCATATCAGATGCCAAATGAATTCCGTGGCGAATGCAATGCGCATCTCGTAAAATACCCCTGATTATTTCACCAAATTGCTTTTTCTTATTCTCATCACTGTGCTAATGTGGAGGTTAGTTTTAACAAGCCAGGCGGGGGATTCTCTCTGCAATCAGAAAAGGTTTCGTTAATACATTTCATTTAAAGAAATTATAGTTGCTCTGTTTTTTTTTTCTATTTCAATTGGCTCACAGGAAAATAATGAAGCACCACCATCACAATGTTTATGTTTTGAGTCGGAGCTGGGGGATACTTGTATAATCTACATCGAATAATCAGTCGATTATTTTATATAATAGTAGGATTATACACTGTATTTCAATAGGGATTAAAGGTAAACAAATACAAGTATATTAATGGTTTATGAGATAGACAGGTGAAAGACAAATCACTGGTAAACGTTAAATAACATCAATATCAAGTCATTAAAATGCGTGAGCCTCTCTGATCCTGAGTGTTCACTCCCCACTCCAGCCACTCTGCTCAGGCTCTTTACCTTGAGGATTAGAGGTGAGGTGGGTTTTAGCTCCAGGACCCCGGTGGGGCTGAGGAGTTCGAACACGGGGTCGGGGTAGTAGCTGAACGTCTCGTTGACCACCATCAGAGCGTGGACGTTGTCCATGTAGAAGCCGATCTCATCCGGCCCACTGCCCGTGTCTGAGAAGCCCCTCTCGGAGTCGGAAACCGAGGGGGCCAGGCACACCATCACAGAGTTATTAAACACTGTGCAGTTCTGAGAGGGAAAATTGTTTTTAGTAAAGTGTGATATGACAAATTGTTTGGTCCCCTAGGGAACCCAGGTTGCTGTATTGGTTTATATATATCTCATTATAGTTTCTCTAATCCCCAGCTAAACATTCGTAAGTCTAGGAAAATATTTCTGCTTTGGTGTGTTGTGTTTATGTCTCCAGCCATTGCTAGTAGTTTCAGAACTGTAATAATCACCTACGCTGTATGCTTCTCTACAGAGACCACTAAACATGCTAACCAACATTGAGCACAAGGACCTCAGCAGCATTGTGTCTAGAGGAGAAGCTAGTTTAAACTGAGCACAAGGGACGGGGCATTAGGACACGGTCATTAAGCAGAAGTTGATTCCCTTCTGTTAGAACTGGAGGAAAGGTTAATGGAGCCCCGTGGTGCAAGGTGAGGGGGGTGAGGGGTGATTTGCCAACACTGCTTTGTTGTCCTGTGACATTTGAAAGGTTAAACGGCCTGGGGGGGTGTTGGATGTCTTGTTCCAAGGAGCAGGGCAGAAACAAGACACTGAATGGGCAGACAGTCTGACGGCCACCTTGGAAGACACACCGTGTGACGCGGTGTGTGTAGGTGAGGTGTGTGTGTGTGAGGTGTGAGTGATGTGTGCGTGTGGGTGAGGTGTGTGTGTGTGAGTTCAAGGTGAGTGTGTGTGTGTGTGTGTGTGTGTTTATGTGTTTATGTGTGTGTGTGTGTGTGTGTGTGTGTGTGTGTGTGTGTGTGTGTGTGTGTGTGTGTGTGTGTGTGTGTGTGTGTGTGTGTGTGTGTGTGTGTGTGTGTGTGTGTGTGTGTGTGTGTGTGTGTGTGTGTGTGTGTGTGTGTGTGTGTGTGTGTGTGTGTGTGTGTGTGTGTGTGTGTGTGAGTGAGGTGTGTGTGAGTGAGGTGTGTCTGAGGCCCGCACCAACCCTAACCAGCTAATATAGACTGAGTTGTAGGTTAAAATCAGAGATGGCGCAACGACTTTTTGACAGAGGGTGAAGGATTTTTTGGGCCTGATTTAGATATGTTTCTGCTTATGATCTCTGAAATTTTGTAAGGCTATTTGTTAGTCAACTTGTCTATAATTAGATACATGCAGCTTCACCAATAATGTAATACATCGTTGGAATGAATGCTTCAATCTCGTTGACATCAGTAAAGTTGAATCTGTCATCTCTGCTCTCTTCACAGAGAGAAGACATTTAGGGACCGGGGAGAAAATACAATAACAAAACAAAAACGGGAAATGTGGAAAAATTCCAAATGACATCAGTTTGACCATTAGAAAGCTGTTAAAGTGACCCAACATGTTTCTGATAAGATTTCACTTGGGGTTGTATGCATATTTTATGTGGTTGAAATACTATCAGCGTCTATGATGCTGATAAAGATAGCACCTCTACAGACGGTCTCTAATTGTGCATTCGCATTCTCTCAAGATGCAAAAATAAATAAATCATATTTCTATACTCCTGTTCCCAACTCAAAATGTAGCCTATATTTGGTGTATCATTTTACTGCAAGAAATGCTTAATCCTCCAGGAGTTAATATGAAGGCTATTTGAGAGGTTATAGACGTACTGTCAATGTCCACATTTCAGGTTCCATTTAACACATCTGAAGAGCAGGCTACAGTTTCCTTGATGTGCCATAGGCCTATTTGAAGTCCCCGTCTTGTGACTGTTGAATTTGTATAGCGCCTCACAATCATCACACACAACATATCATCCTCTTTTACTACTTCAACAAATCTTTCCCAAACAATATTACTTTTCCAGCCCTCCTTTCTCTTCATTTTCAACTCTCCATTTTGCAGCGTTTCTCTTATTGAATTCAACTCTGACTTTGTCCTTTTTGTCTTTGTAGATCAACGTTAACTTTGTCTGCACGTTCCCAAAAGCATTTGGCGATTGGCTTGTAGGCTATTTGGCGCGTGTACAGTTAGGACCTAAAGTTAAGGCTTATGCTATAATGACAGATAGCCCCCAAAAATGAAAGAAAAACCTAAATTACACAAGAATGATACATTTATGGATTCTTTAAGGTATTGTTTTCGGGGACTACGGGTTATGAGTCAACCCGCGCATCACTAGTGTGTGAGTGAGGTGTGTGTGTGTGACTGAGATGTGTAAAAATGAGTGATCTGTGTGTGAGTGAAGTGTGTGTGTGTGTGAGTGAATGAGGTGTGTGTGAGTGAGGTGTGTTAATTGAGGCGTCTGGCCAGGTTCATACTCACATGGAAAGACTCAGCAGAGCCATACTTAGCTCTGATCTTGGGCTCTCTGATGGTGGCTAGGTTAGTACCACTGATGGTCAACAGGGTTCCACCACTGACGAGACAAAATAATAACTTGCTTAACAATTATGTAAATGTGAGCATGCATAGCAAATTAGTAGACATCAGTAGATTTAAGTATATTCAGTTGCCAGCTTTGGGTGAAGTTGTGAATATACACCCTGAAAGTAAGATGTGTTGTATGTGTACTGTAAGTACTAGGAGACAGTCACAAATGGAGTGACTAGTTACAATCCCAGTGTCTGGAAAGCCCGTACATAATAACACCCACTATGTCTGGGAAGTAATGCGTGCCTCCATCCCTGTGCTTTCCTTTATCTACTCTGGTGAGTGCTGTGTTCTCTGCTGTCGACTTCCTTCCCCCTGCATGCATGGACAGGCAGCTTCTGGCCGAGGCTGGGGCTGAGGCTGGGGTTGAGGCGGGGGCTGAGGTTGAGGCTAAGGTTGAGGCTGGGGCTGGTGCTTGGGCTGAGACTGGGGATGAGGCTGGGGATACGGCTGAGACTGCCTTAATACAGCTGGAAGCCGACACCAACTTCTCCACAGATGTTATTTGTGTAAAGCCTCTACCTCCAGCCCGGCTCTCAGAAAGCCCTCTTAACTCAGCTATACGCTTAACGCTTAACCGACGGGACATTGAGAATAGACTCTCTCTCTTCCCCACCAGCACAGCCCCAGTACCATCCAGAGCCCCAGTCCCAGCCCCATCCAGAGCCCCAGTCCCACACCCCATCCAGAGCCCCAGTCCCAGCCTCATCCAGAGCCCCAGTCCCAGCCCCATCCAGAGCCCCAGTCCCATCCAGAGCCCCAGTCCCAGCCCCATCCAGAGCCACAGCCCCATCCAGAGCCCCAGTCCCAGCCCCATCCAGAGCCCCAGTCCCAGCCCCATCCAGAGCCCCAGTCCCAGCCCCATCCAGAGCCCCAGTCCCACACCCCATCCAGAGCCCCAATCCCACCCCAATCCAGAGCCCCAGTCCCAGCCCCATCCAGAGCTTCAATCACAGCCCCAGCCCCATCCAGACCCCGGCCCCATCCAGAGCCCCAGGCCCCGGCCCCATGCCCAGCTCTAGTCCCAGCCACAATCTGCATGGCGCTCATCTTAAGCAGCAACATGGCTCCACTGGGCTTTGACAAAGTAACTTAGTGAATGGATTCCTGCTTTTTCCTCTCCTTTTTCATTCTCTCTCAATTACTCTAGCGCTTCCCTTCTACTTTGTTAATCGTATTCTCTCCCTTTGCTGTATATTATGAAGCAATTTAGCAGCCACTTATTCAATCAATAAGCTATTTATTTTATTTTTTCACTCCAGAAAACCAAGAAGTGTTTTAATCTAGTCTCTTTTTTCAGAAAGTTACAAATACAATATGAGCACATGTAAATGTACCAGTATACAACTCCCTATTCAAAACATTGCACTGCAGTTAACATAGACATGAAAGTAGAACTTTATGAACAGATGAACAACATGTTGTTCACACATCTCCTAGCCACTGGTTTATGCTGTGCTGCCATTTGGGCCAGAAGCGGTCACATCAATCACCTGAGAGAATTTTGTCTTTGAGAGATCCAGGAATCTCAGTCATTTGTTTTTCATTTGTTCATGTATGTGTACATGTGTTCCTGTCTGTTTTTCTGATTGCTGTTATGCACTGGGCCAGATGGAGCCCAGATATGAGGCGAATCACTAGAGACATTGGGGGGACAGTCAGTCGGTTAGCCCATTCACCCATCCAGGCTAAGGCTCTGTAGCCACCTTCATCCCCCCCACACAGAGCACAAGTCATGGGGGGTCTGGGGCAGCGGTTGGCCCACAGCTGCTCCACAGCCAGTCCCACAGAGCGATGGGAATACTCCCCATTCCATTCCAACAGCCTATTATATAAATCTATTGTAGATGAAGAAGGTAGTGGTGTCAACAGAGACAGAAGGGTGGGGGGAGGGGCTGTGGCATCTTGTAACAGTGCTGTGGTTTAACATGTTTACCAGGAAGCAGAGCGATCTGTGTCAAAGTGGGCTTTTCACAAGGTTGTGTATTTACACACATACGCATGGTGATCAGTGGTACGCCCCTCGCTAACTCATGGGACATCTCTAAGTGTCTCTTATACAGAGGTGCCACTGTAGCTACACTACTGTAACCCAGACCAGCACCAGAGAACCAGGCGATACGCATGTAAATACCCAGATCTCCTCCGTACCTAGCGATACTCCAGTCGGGTTCGATCCTCAGGATGGTGGGGTCGTCAGTGTAGTTGTATTTGACCTCTGGGTTCCTCAGCTCAGCAGAGTCGATGTCCACCATGACTGGTGTGCTGCCTGGGGTCAACCCTGCTGGGGTCATACACACTATCTCCCGGGAATTCCTCCTGCAGGGACAGAGAGGTTAAAGGATGATACAGATGACTGCTTTTCTTGTCAATGTAACTGGTAAAGGTCCAAGATTGTGCACCTCTCTCCCTGAAAACTAAATAGCAATACCTGTAAGAACATGAAAGAGCACTGATGATTTGTTCTGTGTGTGTTTCCCATTGGCATTGATTCATACTGTTTGCTGCTAGTCATAACACACAATAACTACAATATCTAATATGAAGCACTGTTGAATGATGCTTGAATTTGTGGGAAAGTGCCACAGTCTTTCTAGGAGTGAAGAGGAGTGATTCTGGTGCGATTCCCAGGTCCTGCCTGGAGACGTGCCTGCAATGTCTCCTCTGATTCCCCTCGCCCCGTTTCCATGGGAACACCCTGATGTACGCTCCACAAACCTTCCCAAGACCGCACATATTTTGACAAAGGTGTTTGTGACAAATAACAAAACAAGAATGAGGCAAACACAGAGAGGAAGAGAGGGAAGAAGACAACACCACAGAAGAAAAGATAATCGGCTGGATTACCTTTTAATGGAAATAGTGTTTTACTACCCAGGCTAACAGTGTAAACAAAGCTTGGATGAAAACAAAGACCTACTGTAGCGCTGTGAGATGTATGCACATTAGCAAGATTACATGCACATACTGCATATGACATAGGAAAAACACAGACAACGCAGACACTCACACACTGCATCTTAAACACTGACACTTCCAGTCAACAGAAGGCAGGGTGGATCAGCGGGAGGTGGGGGTATTATTAATATTTATATCATTTTTTTAAGGGGGTGGATCAGCTTTAATATTGCAGATAGATTGTAGCTTCCATCAATGTAATTGTCTGCATCATTTCCAATCCCCCATATATATTTTTGCATACACATACATACATACATACATACATACATACATACATACATACATACATACATACATACATACATACATACATACATACATACAGTTGAAGTCTGAAGTGTACATACACCATAGCCAAATACATTTAAACTCAGTTTTTCACAATTCCTGATGTCAGAATAATAGTAGAGAGAATGCTTTATTTCAGCTTATATTTCTTTCATCAAATTCCCTGTGGGTCAGAAGTTTACATACGCTCAATTAGTATTTGGTAGCATTGCCTTTCACTAAATTGGGTGAACTTTGGCCCATTCCCCCTGACAGAGCTGGTGTAACTGAGTCAGGTTTGTAGGCCTCCTTGCACGCACACGCTTTTTCAGTTCTGCCCACAAATTTTCTATAGGATTGATGTCAGGGATTTGTGATGGCCACTCCAATACCTTGACTTTGTTGTTCTTAACCCATTTTGCCACAACTTTGAAAGTATGCTTGGGGTCATTGTCCATTTATAAGATCCATTCGCCACCAAGCTTTAACTTCCTGACTGATGTCTTGAGATGTTGCTTCAATATATCCGCATAATTTTCCTTCCTCTTGATGCCATCCATTTTGTGAAGTGCACCAGTCTCTCCTGCAGCAAAGCACCCCCACAACAAGATGCTGCCACCTCCGTGCTTCACGGTTGGGATGGTGTTCTTTGGCTTGCAAGCGTCCCCCTTTTTCCTCCAAACATAACGATGGTCATTATGGCCAAACAGTTCTATTTTTGTTTCATCAGACCAGAGAACATTTCTCCAAAAAGTACGATATTTCTCCCCATGTGCAGTTGCAAACCGTAGACTGGCTTTTTTTATGGTGGTTTTGGAGCAGGGGCTTCTTCCTTGCTGAGCGGTACTATGTCAATATAGGACTTGTTTTACTGTGGATATAGATACTTTTGAACCTGTTTCCTCCAGCATCTTCACAAGGTCCTTTGCGGTTGTTCTAGGATTGATTTGCACTTTTCGCACCAAAATACGTTCATCTCTAGGAGACAGAACGCGTCTCCTTCCTGAGCGGTATGACGGCTGCGTGGTCCCATGGTGTTTATACTTGCGTACTATTGTTTGCACAGATGAACGTGGTACCTTCCGGCGTTTGGAAATTGCTCCCAAGGATGAACCAGACTTGTGGAGGTGTACAATTCTTTTTCTGAGGTCTTGGCTGATTTCTTTTGATTTTCCCATGATGTCAAGCAAAGAGGAACTGAGTTTGAAGGTAGGCCTTGAAATATAATCCACGGGTACACCTCCAATTGACTCAAATTATGTCAATTGGCCTATCAAAAGCTTCCAACGCAATGACATCCTTTTCTGGAATTTTCCAAGCTTTTTAAAGGCACAGTCAACTTAGTGTATGTAAACTTCTGACCCACTGGAATTGTGATACAGTGAATTATAAGTGAAATAATCTGTCTGTAAACAATTTTTGGAAAAATGACTTGTGTCATGCACAAAGTAGATGTCTTAACCGACTTACCAAAACTATAGTTTGTTAACAAGAAATTTGTGGAGTGGTTGAAAAACAAGTTTTAATGACTCCAACCTAAGTGTATGTAAACTTCCGACTTCAACTGTACATACACAGATAAATACATTCATATACACATACAGTGCCAGTGAAAAGTTTGAACACACCTACTCATTCAAGGGTTTATCTTTATTTGTACTATTTTCTATATTGTAGAATAATAGCGAAGAAATCAAAACTATGAAATAACACATATGGAGTCATGTAGTAACCAAAAAAGTGTTAAACAAATCAAAATATATTTTATATTTGATTCTTCAAAGTAGCCACCCGTTGCCTTGATGACAGCTTTGCACACTCTTGGAATTCTCTCAACCATCTTCATGAGGTAGTCACCTGGAATGCATTTCAATTAACAGGTGTGTATTGTTAAAAGTTCATTTGTGAAATTTCTTTCAATCTTAATGCGTTTGAGCCAATCAGTTGTGTTGTAACAAGGAAGGGGTGGTATACAGAAGATAACCCTATTTGGTAAAAGTCCAAGTCCATATTATGGCAAGAACAGCTCGAATAAGCAAAGAGATACAACAGTCCTTCATTACTTTAAGACATGAAAGTCAGTCAATGCGGAAAATGTCAAGAACTTTGAAAGTTTCTTCAAGTGCAGTCGCAAAAACCATTAAGAGCTATGATGAAACTGGCTCTCATGAGGACCGCCACAGGAAAGAAAGACCCAGAGTTACCTCTGCTGCAGAGGATAAGTACATTACAGTTACCAGCCTCAGAAATTGCAGCCTAAATAAATGCTTCACAGAGTTCAAGTAACAGACACATCTCAACATCAACTGTTCAGAAGACTGCGTGAAATCAGGCCTTCATGGTTGAATTGCTGCAAAGAAACCACTACTAAAGGACACCAATAAGAAGAAGAGACTTGATAAGAACCAAGAAACACGAGCAATGGACATCAGACTGGTGGAAATCTGTCCTTTGTCTAAATTGGAGATTTTTGGTTCCAACCGCCGTGTCTTGTGAGACGCAGAGTAGGTGAACGGATAATCTCTGCATGTGTGGTTCCCACCGTGAAGCATGGAGGAGGAGGTGTGATGGTGTGGGGGTGCTTTGCTGGTGAAACTGTCAGTGATTTATTTAAAATTCAAGGCACACTTAACAAGCATGGCTACCACAGCATTCTGCAGCGATACGCCATTCCATCAGGTTTGAGCTTAGTGGGACTAACATTTGTTTTTCAACAGGACTGTCACGTCTACTCCCGCTCCTCCTCTCTGGGGCTCGTTGTCGCCAGTTGTCTCACCATTACGCACACCTGCCACCATCGTTACACGCACCTGCGCATCATGATACTCACTTGGACTCCATCACCTTCCTGATTAGCTCCCCAATATCTGTCACTCCCTTTGGTTCTTTCGCCAGGTGTTATTGACTTATTCTGTTTCACGCTTTGTGTTTCTTGTTTTGTGCTATGTTTTATTTATTATTACATTTGCACTCCCTCTACTCGCTTCCCGACTCCCAGCGTACACGTTACAGAATAACGCCTCACCAAAGGGAAGCAACAGGGATTTGTAATTTTTTTTACTGGTGACATCGGGTCCAAGGGCAGCTGCCGAAGCAACCGGAGAAGCCTCAGCCGACTCGTCAGGCTTCCATGCCTCAGCTGGCTCGACAGGTTCTCAAGCCTCAGTTGGCCCATCAGGCTTAAATTGCCGAAGCTACCGGGGATGCCTCAGCAAGCTCGGCGGGCTCCCGTGCCTCCCTCAGCTGGCTCATACTGGCTTCCGTACCTGCCTCGGCCGGCTCGTCGGGCTCCCGTGCCTGCCTCGTCGTGCTCCCAGTGCCTGCCTCGTCGGGCTCCCAGTGCCTGCCTCGGCCGGCTCGCCGGGTTCCCACGCCTTGGCCGGCTCTACAGGTTCCTGCGCCTCAGTGGGAATGAGTAGGTGTGTCCAAACTTTTGACTGGTACTGTAAATGGGGGTATTTCACTGATAGTCCTGGCTCTGGTCCAGCAAGAGTTCTAAATTAGTCAGAGGCTGGCCGAGCTATCTCCCCTCAAGCCCCATTTCTCCCCTCACTCACCCTGTATCTCCCCACACTCCCCCTGAACCCCCCCACTCCCCTTGTACCTCCCCACACTCCCCCTGTACCTCCCCTCACCCTCACTCCCCGTGTATCTCCCCTCACTGCCCATGTATGTTCCCTCACCCCACTCCCCCTGTATGTCCCCTCAATCCCCCTGTATGTCCCCTCACTACCCCCCCCCGGTAGGAACCTGGCACTCACCCTACCTGGCTGGGCTCTACCTACCTCTCAGCTGCAATGCAGGGCAGCCCCGCTTTCAACAGGCAGTCTGTTAATATTCCTCATACAGGTGAAGACTGAGATCTACTGTACCCTGCACTAGGTGTTGCACAGCAATGGGTCCACTGAGCTAAAGACAGGAAGTATGAATTGACAGACTGACACTCACTTTTTGAAGTGGCAGAGGTGGCGTCCGATGTTGACAGACACAGAGCTGCCGGCATTGAGGTGGTTGCCCTCGATGGTGATCCTGGTGCCCCCTGAGAGAGGGCCCTGGGCAGGCAGCACCCGCGTGAAGAAGGGCGTCTGTAGAAGACACGTTTATTATGCAATCAACAAAATTACCAATAATCATTGTCTAATGTAAGGATCCATCCACCCCTGACCATGGCTGTGTCACCTGGGTGCTACTTACCACGAAGGTGAATGCTCGGGGTGAGAGGGCCCTGTAGTCTGCCAGGCAGTCCCTCACACACACCTCCACGTTAGCCTCCTGCACCCGGTAGCCCGTGGCGTCGTTCAGCAAACACACAATTCTGTAGGAGAGAGGGGTGATAGTAGGGAAGGTATGAGAGAGAAAAAGGGAGAGGGAGGAGGGGAGAGGAGTTAGGGACACATGGGAAGACACACGTGTTGAGCTCAACTGTAGCTACAGTATAGCTGTCTGATATTTGTGTAGTGATTCCTCCAATTTGAAAGGGGGCATCTACCATCTAAATGCTCTATGGAGAGATTGTTTGATCTATCTACATTCAATTAATGAGCTGTATATATAGGGAGCAGGGAGGTCAAAGGAGAGGAAAGAGAAAGCTGAAGAGGATGTCTATACACTGAGCAGAGGAAGAAGATAATAGACAGGTGAAGAGAGATGGACAGAAGGACAATGTCAACAGGAAGCAGAAGAGGATGAGATGGGATATACACTGAGAGGAAGAGGGAGATAGAGGACACTTGTAGGAGTCGTGGGTGATGGTGAGAGTGGTGAGTGCCAGGCAGCTGAGCCTCCTCACCTCTCCGAGCTGATGTACTCCTCTTCGATGGGGATACAGGGCACCTTGCCCAGACGCACTCCTGTCTGGATGTCCCTGAACTGTAGGCCCAGGTTCTCCCCCGTGATGGTCAGTCTGGTGCCCCCCTGTCTCGGCCCTGTCTCCGGAAACAGCTGCAAGACAAACACACAGGGAGGGAGGAAAGGAAGGAGGGAGGGAGAGAAGAAGATCATTGTCAGAACCAATGACTATATGGTTAGAAGTCAGTGAGAGGCAAGGTAAGGCCAACACCTTGTACTGTAAGTCTACGCAGGGCAGACTAAATGGCACTTTGTGTGGGAGACTATGTCTGCTGCTGACGCTCTAGTCTAGAGCACCTGGTTAAATTGTGCTTAGGAGCATTTTTTAAAACTCTTTCCATGGTTAAAGTAGGAAGAAATAGATGTCATTGTTGAACACATTTGTGAGTGTGCTACAAATACTATCATCATATATTCAAATATTGAATAACTTCAACATATTGAATTATGTTATATTATGCTAATTTACCTATGGTGGACAGAATGTGTTACTACATTACACAGACTAATGTTTTCACCACAAGAATTCCAGGAAATACATATAATTTTTACCTCAGATTTGTGATGTTAGTATTAAAGTTAATAGGCAGCACGATCTCACAAAATCGATTGCTTAAAACGGATCAATATTTTTGGTTTAGTACCAGTGTTTTTGTTATATGTGCCAGTCCGTAGTGGGACTTGTCCACGCTGGCTAGAATATTTTATTAGAAATGTCTCTGGCCTCACTTGAATTCACGGATTTGAGGGTTAATCTATCATTCAAATGAAAGCCAACCCCTGTCGCTATTTAGAAACCGATTTGAGGATTTGTTGAAATGATCTACTCCATTATAAGTTATAAGAGATATAAGTTGATAAGTAGCAATGACAGGTTGTCTTCTATTGACAGATACTGTATGCATACCAAAGTTAATTGAGGTTTATCTATTAGAAGAGCGCAAACAGTAGTCTACATATCGCAGCAGTTACTGTAGTATCCCAGTTGCATTGATTTCAATACAATATCAACGAAAGTGCTTCATTTGCATGCGCTATTGATTACAGTAGAACAAGCTAATCAATTCCAGTCTTGAGTGACCGCTTGGTAAATATGTGTGCAATTTATAAGGTACTAATTTAGCAAATACAAGTAATCTGAACACAAGTGTAACACGTGTGTAGGGAGTAACTTTTCTTCAAAATGTCAACTTATTAGAGTATATTGATTATGAATATCTAAAACCGGTGTTTGAGACTCGGCCATCAATCAAAAAACAATGACAATAGGAAGCAGCAGCAGTATAATTTTCAAACAATGTTTTAGGAATATAAATGGTACTTTTAACATTCATTTTTACACAGGATTCTACTTTATCAAACTACTGAATGAGCCCAAAAATGTGCTATGATATATTGATTTTGATGATATTAGTGATATAGTGAAAATATGTTTGTCCTGGCTACTCTTTCTCTCACGTTCACCCACACACCATAATCCAGCAAGCCGTGTTTTAATGAAGAAAAATCACCTATCCGCTTTGAAAAACAGAAAAACCTTGTGTGGCGCACAGCGAAAGGCCTCTTCCCCACCTAATTGAAAGTTATTACACCGGCTCCCGCATCGCCATTCTGTAGCAGCGTGTCACACGGCAGCTTCATAATGTGATTTATTTAGCCAAATTACTCCCCGTAACGAGGACAGGTGTGGCATGACAAAACAAATATGATGACTGATGTGAGGCGGCAGCGTCCGGGAGGCGGCCTCTAACAACCATCACGAGGTAATTATGGGTAATCTCACTGGCTGCCTGTTCCACAACCTGGTTGGCTGGGCAGAGCGTGTCAGGGAAACGGCGCCCTGGCGTGTCCTGAGGCATTATTGCGTTTCATTGGCTGGCCACCCCTGGGTTCTGTAGTGGCCCCAGTAGCAATCCCCAGCGGCTAGGCTTTCACAGGCAGCCTAACCTCACTCAGCCCCAGCGCTATGCCTCTACCACATAATGACATGGCAGCGGTGCTGTATCCTGTAAAAGCAGAGTGGGGCAGAATGGTGGTTGCTAGAGGTCTGTGCTGTAGGCCGTCAAACCAGTGTGGAGCAGGGCTACAGCAGGGTGACGCCAGTGTGGTTGGACTGGGAACTAGGGACACATGCCCACACGGGCTGAGGCAGGCTGTAAATTGGGTTGTTACTGTATTCAAAGAGAGGCTGGGGAAGGAAGACAGTTATGCTGACAGCCAATGCTAGGAGACCATGTTTCTGGAACCACTCAACACATAGGCAACATCATTTAGAGAAATACAGTGTATTGCATAGCTGTCAAACACAGTATGAACCTACCCTGACACTGCCAAATTGTGTAGGGTAGTTTTGGTCAGGGAGGAGTGAGGGGGTTGTAATGAGGGGGGTGAAGCTGAGGGGCGACTCCTATACCCATAATAACAACTACAACAGTGTGAATGGTGGAGCAGATGTCCTCTATTTGGTTCCTGCTTTTTATCTTACAGGCTGCAATCTCCCTCAGAAAGCATTGTAAACAGACCTCATAGGGTCTGACACACACATTGTCTGTGATCTTCAGAGGCGTCTGTGCTCTATAGCCTTTCTAGTTTGTTTGCTCATCTTATGAGTTCTCAGTCTGACCCCTGGGAACCTCTAGGACCTGTCATGATGAAAACACTGGCCTCTGAACACTGAACTCTGAACACTGAACTCTGAACACTGGTCTCTGAACTCTGAACACTGAACTGAAGTTAAAACGTTGAAGTAGGGTGTTTTAATTGGTTTCAGAGGGGTCGTTTCACATGACCCCCCACCCCCCACACCCTGAGAGAAGGAGAGAGAGAGAGCGAGTGAGAGAGAGAGAGAAAGAGAATGAGCGTAGGGACAAATAAGGGCCCATTTATACAGCAGAATACCTCATTGCTCCACGTGGATTGAAACATGGACATGACAGTTGGAGATGGATTTTGGCCACAGTAGGAACATACAGGAGCTAGATTACTCTGAAGAATCCTTAACTCAATGTGCTGAGCCCCACTCCACCACTCCTATAGTTCTTCACTTTCGTACACCCCTCTCAATCCCCTTCTCTCTCTCTAATCACACCCCCCTCTTCCTCTGAATAAAACAAGAATCCCCTTGCACACGCACGGCAGAACAACAGATGTATATTTTACGTGCTGAAGTGTCAAATCAAATCCAGGGTGCTCTCTAACAAGGGGGTCGGGGGATAGAGAGACAATAAGTAGCACAGGAACATCCCTCCTACCCACTCACTCTCAGCTAAGTGCATTCACTCTGATATAATATTTATCTGAGACAACTCACACACACACAAACACACACAGAACCAGGAACAGAGCACCGGCCTAGGCTGAGGGAGGGATGGAGAGGAGAGAGGGAGGGTTGGTTATTATGGGGGGAGAGACACTAGCTGAGGGGGGACTCCGGCCCCCCTCCCCTTATCAGACGTAGCCTCATTCCGGCGCTTTGTCTTCCCCGTTCCTCCAGAGTGGGAGGAGGAAAAGAGAGGCGTAAGAGCTATTCAGACCCCTTTGTGATGGATTGGGAAGGGAGGGTAGAATGTTTGGGCCCTCTGAGTACCGACTAGCAGTCGAGATGTCAGTCAAAATTCATGAGATGCTCCTTATTGACGGACAATGAGGAGGAAGAGAAAGATAATTAAATTACTTGCACCACTCTGGGGCTCCTAGTGCAATGAAGAAAGAGCTGGGAAATCCTGGTTAAATACTCTAATATTCCAAATGAAATTACCAGCTAATCCACCTGCTAATATAAAGAGGCACACAGTCCCCATCATATGAATAATTAGAGACAGAGAAAGGGATGGAGAGAGAGAGAGAGACAGAGAGAGAGCGAGAGAAAGGGATGGAGAGAGAGCGAGAGAAAGGGATGGAGAGAGACAGAGAGAGAGTGAGAGAAAGGGATGGAGAGAGAGAGAGAGACAGAGAGAGAGAGAGAGCGAGAGAAAGGGATGGAGAGAGAGAGAGAGAAAGGGATGGAGAGAGACAGAGAGAGAGAGAGTGAGAGAAAGGGATGGAGAGAGAGCGAGAGAAAGGGATGGAGAGAGAGCGAGAGAAAGGGATGGAGAGAGCGAGAGAGAGAGAGATGAGAGAAAGAACGACAATGTAAAAAAGATGAAGACAAGAGAATGAGACCATTTGAAAAAGGGAAAGAGAGTTGTTAAAGAGGAACATGTTATCTCTCATGAGGTTGATGTAACATGGAGTCAAGGTCCTCTGCTCTTTGTTACAACCATATCACAGAGCAGCTGCCTTTCAGCTTGTAAGGTGGGCTGCTTTCATGACCATAGGGTGCCATTTCAGAGAGATCACTACCGAATGACGCAACGACCTATCAAGCATTTTTATGTATTCATTCTCTTTACTGCGGAATTTCCTTTCAGTTGGCACCTTCCCCTCCCTCCCTCTCCTTCCTTCCCTCCTTCCGTCTTGTGAACTCTGTCTGAGAGAGAGAGAGAGAGAGAGAGGCAGGCATCGTGGAGGGATTACTTCCTGTGCCAGTGCCAATTATCCAATATCTGGGATTTATAATGTGCTGAAACACTAGCTGCCTCTCCAGAGTAGATTAAAGGACGCAGACACACACACTAACACAACACTCTGCATTTGCCCCCAAGCAAGGTGTCAGGTGCAGCAAATATACTGCAAATAGCAATAATAGAGGAATGAGTTGGATTTGTTCTTGAATGGGGTGAGGTTAAATCAGGAGTAGGCGGAGTGTGGGCTGGGCTTGTTGCTGTGTGTAGGTGGTATGGATGTAATCAGCTATAAACGCATTGTGAGGTTTAGCACTAGAGCAGAGAAGGACGGAGATAGAGAGAAAGAGTGACAGAGAGAGAGAGGGAGAGATACAGAGATAGAGACAGCGAGAGAGAGACAGAGACAGAGAGAGACAGAGAGAGAGAGAGAGACAGCGAGAGAGAGAGAACAGTAGTCTGGTACACAGCCAGCATCAGATCTTTACTGAGGCACAGATCAACAGATGACCACCGTCCATCCAATCCAGCTATACGAAAGAGCCTCGTAGCACTCACGTCCGTAGCCAAGAAGCATACTGCCCCAATAGATCCACAGATGACGCAATCTCAATCGCACTCCACACTTCCCTTTCCCACCTGGGCAAAGGAACACCTATGTGAGAATGCTGTTCATTGACTACAGCTCAGCGTTCAACACCATAGCGACCACAAAGCTCATCACTAAGCTAAGGACCCTGGGACTGAACACCTCCCTCTGCAACTGGATCCTGGACTTCCTGACGGGCCGTCCCCAGGTGGTAAGGGTAGGTAGCAACACATCTGCCACGCTGATCCTCAACACGGGGGCCCCTCAGGGGTGCGTGTTTAGTCCCCTCCTGTACGCCCTGTTCACCCATGACTGCGTGGCCAAGCACGACTCCAACAACATCATTAAGTTTGCTGACAACACAACAGTGGTAGGCCTGATCACCGACAAAGATGAGACAGCCAATAGGGAGGAGGTCAGAGACCTGGCCGTGTGGTGCCAGGACAACAACCTCTCCCTCAATGTGAGCAAGACAAAGGAGCTGATCGTGGACTACAGGGAAAGGAGGGCCAAACACACCCCCATTCACATCGATGGGGCTGTAGAGGAGCGGGTCGAGAGCTTCAAGTTCCTTGGTGTCCACATCACCAACAAACTATCATGGTCCAAACACACCAAGACAGTCATGAAGAGGGCATAACAACACCTATTCGCCCCTCAGGAGACTGAAAATATTTGGTATGGGTCCACAAATCTTCAAAAAGTTCTACAGCTGCACCATCGAGAGCATCCTGACCGGTTGCATCACCGTCTGGAATGGCAACTGCTTGGCCTCCGACAGTAAGGCGCTACAGAGGGTAGTGCGTACAGCCCAGTACATCATGGGGACCAAGCTTCCTGCCATCCAAGACCTATATAGGCGGTATCAGAGGAAGGCCCAAAAAGTCCCCCAAGTCATAGACTGTTCTCTTTGGTACCGCACGGCAAGCGGTACCGGAGCGCCAAGTCTAGATCCAAAAGGCCCCTTAACAGCGGCTAACCCCAAACCATAAGACTACTTAATATTTGATCAAATGGCCACCTGGACTATTTACATTGACACCCCCCCCCCCCCCCCCCTTTGTTTTTACAATGCTGCTACTCACTGTTTATTATCTATGCATAGTCACTTTACCCCTACCTAATTAACTCGACTAACCTGTACCCCAGCACATTGACTTGGTACCGGTACTCCCTGTATATAGCCTCGTTATTGTTATTTTATTGTGTTACTTTTGATAGTATTTTTTACTTTTAGAATATATATATTTTTCTTTTACCCCCTTTTTCTCCCCAATTTCAATTTCTCATCACTGCAAGTCACCAACGGGCTCGGGAAAGGCGAAGGTCGAGTCATGCGTCCTCCAAAATATGACCCGCCAAACCGCGCCTCTTAACACCCGCCCGCTTAACCCCGAAGCCAGCTGCAGCAACATGTCGGAGGAAACACCGTTCAACTGACAACCAAGGTCAGCCTAGAGGTGCACGGCCCACCACAAGGAGTCACTAGAGGGCGATGAGCCAAGTAAAGCCCCCCGGCCAAACCCTCCCCTAACCCAGACGACACGGGGCCAATTGTGCGCCGTCCTATGGGACTCCTGTTGTGATACAGCCCGGGATCGGAACCAGGTCTGTAGTGACGCCTCTAGCACTGCGAGGCAGTGCTTTAGACAGCTGCGCCACTTGGAAGGCCAAGTAAATATTTTCTTGAACTGCACTGTTGGTTAAGGGCTTGTAAGTAAGCATTTCACTGTAAGATCTACACATGTTGTATTCGGCGCATGTGACAAATAAAGTTTGATTTGAACTGGATCCTACTGCACACCCACACCCACACACACCAAGAGCCTGTCTCACCTTGGTGATCTTTGGGTGTGTACAGCGGCTGTTGCCGGCGGTGGCGTGCATCCAGCTACTCTCCAGCGGCGCACACTCCTGTCTCAGAGAACACTTCTTCTCCTGAACACACCAGCCACACTCGAACCTGGGGTCAGCCTTCAGACACATCCCACAGCTGTCCCGCAGCGCATAACACTTATACAGGTGGGCTGAAACACAGTGAGAACAGAGAGAGAGAAGGAGAGATAGAGGTGAATATCATTGTTGTTGTTTGAGACTTTAAGTTTCAACACCTTGCATTTCACCTTCATGCTGTGGTATGAGAAACAAGCATTAAAATAAGACACGAAAACACCTAATTCCCTTGTTGTTGTGTTGTTTGGGGGGGCACTAATGCTCAGAGTTATGCTTTTAAAAGAATTAGCAATTAGCAGTAAGAATTGAGAGAGAGGAGAAAGAGAAAGAAGGAGAGAGAGGGGAGAGAGAAATAGATAAATAGAGAAAGTGAGAGGGAGAGAGAGATAGAAAACAAAAGAGAGATGGTGAAAAAAGAACATCATGGCACGGCGCTCCACAGACAGCCGCAGGACTTCAAAGGAGACGGCGTATCCATCCACCCGCCGCGGACCTGCCTGCTAATCTCATTTGCCACGGCTAAGCTTAAAAGTAGCGCGGTGCTAATTAAACTGAACCAAATTAATGATTTAATTACATTAAGATTTCCACTTTACACCAAGGCAAAAGTGGGCTTTCTCGGGCAGTCTGGCAGAGATGGATAATTCACCGTGATTCACGGAGGGAGGGAGGGACAGAGACAAATAGAGAAAAACACAGGGAAGGGTGAGGAAAGGAAAGGGAAGGGAAGGTCTTTGTTGGGCTTGAATAAAGCAGGGCTAGTTTGAAATTTAGTTTCGGGATGTTTCAACGTGTCAAATTAAGCGTGGAAGTTTGGGCAGAGTACAATGTAACTGGCCTTTGCACAGCAGGTACTAAGAAAGTTTAGATTCTTAATTTCTGTTCCAGCTTTAACAAATGCTACTATGGAAGAGACTGTATTCCAACATCAGGAAATGGGTGTGTCATTACAGATTTTGTGACAATCCATAGGCAGTAGAATAAAGAGGGCTAAAGTCTCAGCATCCAAGGTGATGCAAAAGGACATGATGCTCCACTGAGTGCTTGTTAAAACCTCTACTTATCTCATATTACTGAGAGAAAGGGGTCCATTTAATCCACAATCCTTTCATGTAAAGGCTTTTAGAGCAGTCAGACAGACACTTCAAGCTTGTACAGGCCCAGCCCCCACAACACCAAATCAGGTCACGCTCAAGCAGCAATATGCAGAGTGAGTTCGCAAATGCCAATTAACAAATGAGGCCAAGCGATAAACGTAATTCGACATAAAGCATGTGTTTAGATCAAATAACCTTGATTCAATGACCAGAATGGGGTGTCTAAAATACGGCGTGAGGATGTGGGAGACATCATGATATTACTTCTATCCACTCTAAATAGAAAGGATATAATCCTAGCTGGAGACCCCCAGCTACACCACATGGTGGGGAAACAGAGGATGGATCCATACCCCATTGGTAAAAGATAACTCCATGTGACACCATTCTGTATACTTCTGGCCCTTCTTTGGACACTGTGTTAACTAACCTCCAGACGAGCTTCAATGCCATTATAACTCTCCTTCCGTGGCCTCCAACTGCTCTTAAATGCAAACAAAACTAAATGCATGCTCTTCAACCGATCGCTGCCCACACCTACCCACCTGTCCAGCGTCACTACTCTGGATGGTTCTGACTTAGAATATGTGGACAACTACAAATACCTAGGTGTCTGGTTAGACTGTAAACTCTCCTTCCAGACCCACATTAAGCATCTCCAATCCGAAATTAAATCTAGAATCGGCTTCCTATTTCGCAACAAAGCATCCTTCACTCATGCTGCTAAACATACCCTTGTAAAACTGACCATCCTACCGATCCTTGACTTCAGCGATGTCATTTACAAAATAGTCTCCAACACTCTACTCAGCAAATTGGATGCAGTCTATCACAGTGCCATCCATTTTGTCACCAAAGTCCTATATACTACCCACCACTGCGACCTGTATGCTCTCGTTGGCTGGTCCTTTCTACATATTCGTCACCAAACCCACTGGCTCCAGGTCATCTATAAGTCGTTGCTAGGTAAAGCCCTGCCTTATCTCAGCTCACTGGTCACCATAGCAGCACCCACCCGCAGCACGTGCTCCAGCAGGTATATTTCACTGGTCATCCCCAAAGCCAATTCCTCATTCGGCCGCCTTTCCTTCCAGTTCTCTGCTGCCAATGACTGGACCGAACTGCAAAAATCACTGAAGCTGGAGACTCATATCTCCCTCACTAGCTTTAAGCACCAGCTGTCAGAGCAGCTCACAGATCACTGCACCTGTAAATAGCCCATCTGTAAATAGCCCATCCAACTACCTCATCACCATATTGTTATTTATTTTGCTCCTTTGCACCTCAGTACCGCTACTTGCACACTCATCTTCTGCACATCTATCACCCCAGTGTATAATTTGCCATACTGTAATAATTTTGCCACTATGGCCTATTTATTGTCTCACCCCCCTTATCCAACATCATTTGCACACACTGTATATAGACTTTCTCTATTGTATTATTGACCGTATGTTTGTTTATTCCATGTGTAACTCTGTGTTGTTGTTTGTGTCGCACTGCTTTGCTTTATCTTGGCCAGGTCGCAGTTGTAAATGAGAACTTGTTCTCAACTACCCTACCTGGTTAAATAAAGGTGAAATATATATACATGTATGTATATTTTTAAATGTGTTAGGATGTTTATCTTAAACGCAGTGCTACTCAACTATCTTTCCCCTAGTGATGACTGAGACCTGGCTCTCCATCCAGCAGGATGAGCCTCCTAAGCAGCAATAGTAGGATCTGACCCCAGACCAGCCAGATCACAGAGGAACAAAGGCCCAAATCGTGTTCTCTTCCTCGAATTCCATCCATCCCTCTCTTTATTTATTTATCACCACTCTATTCATCTGCAGCATGTTGTTTTGGAGGGAGTTACTGCAAACAGCGCTGGGAGAGATAAGCATTATTGAACCCAGCGGGGCCTAGCAAGAGGCGTAGCCATGCGTAAAAACACTTTAATTCCCTTTCAAAGGCGTGCTGCTGGAGAGGAAGGGGCTCCTCCAATTGGATCTTAGGGATTTAAAAGAGTGTAGCGACGAGGGGAGAGAGGAGAGGAGGGGAGAGAGGAGAGGAGAGGAGGGGAGAAGGGAGAGGACGGGAGAGAGGAGAGGAGGGGAGAGAGGGGAGGTGAGGAGGGGAGAGAAGAGGAGGAGAGAGAGGAGAAGAGGGGAGAGAGGAGAGGAGGGGAGAAGGGAGAGGAGGGAAGAGGGGAGTGAGGAGGGAAAAGAGAAGAGGAGGAGAGAGAGGAGAGGAGGGGAGAGGGGAGGTGAGGAGGGGAGAGAGAAGAGGAGGAGAGAGAGGAGGGGAGAGAGGAGGGGAGAGAGAGGAGGGGAGAGAAGAGAGGAGGGAGGAGAGGAGAGGAGGTGAGAGAGGAGAGGCGGTGAGAGAGGAAAAGAGGGGAAAGAGGAAAGGAGGAGAGAGAGGAGATTAGGGGAGAAGGGAGGAAAGAGGTTGAGGGGAGGTTTTACCTTGTATGTTGAAGGGGTTGTCGATGACTTGGTTGCCATTCCACACCACAGAGAGATCCACAGGCAGGTCACTGATGTCATTACCCTCATAGTCGTACTGGAAAGAGGGAGAGAAAGAGAAACAAACATTGATCAGTATCTACAGGCCTCATGGAGCCTGAACATTCAGTGTCAGTATTCACATCACTATGTGTGAGACAGAGCCATATTGGTATGATAGAAGGGGAGTAAGAGAAAGAGGAGAGAACCTCACTCTTCACCCAATCACAACACGTGCACCCAGAAACCCCCTCAAAGAACAAACTTTCTCAGAAATATGAACAGACACACAAACACACCCATCAGGTTTCCAATACCAATACTATACATCCAGTGCATATAGAGGTATATGTTGAGTTGAGGGGGAGGGAGAATGGGAGCGAAAGGAGGATGGAAATCTGGATAAATCTAAATGACTGTGAGGAGGCCATTAATTTACACATGAAATAAGTGGCAGAATTTAGGCGTGAAGAACGATGCCGAGGAGTAAGTGAAATTGGCATTTTCAATTTGTTCCCTGACACGTCTCATTTGGGCCCTGCGCTTCCTCCCAGCCTTGTGCCTCTTCCCATGGGCACCCAGTCAAATCAAATCAAATCAAAGATGATTGGTTGTGTATTGAGATTTGCAGGTGTTATAGCAGGTGCAGGTAAATGCTTATGTTACTAGCTCCAACACTGCAGTAGAATGTCTCGTAAATACAATACAAACACAAAATAAAATAAAAATATATATGAACAAAAATCATGAAATTACAGAAAGGGACCAATTAACAATCCTGAGTAGATATATTAGAGGGAGCATGTGTCAGAATGCAGAATATAAATATGTGGAGTGTATAGACAGTATATCATTGGAATGAAAATGGTATGTACAGTAGTAGGTATATTACGATGGGCTATGTTGAGAATACAGTATATACTGTACATACACAGTGAGTAAACAACAGTAAATAAACAGAATATGAGGTGGCCAGCATTCAATGACTCTATATACCTGGGGCATTAGTCTCAAGGTACAGGGCTGAGTACCGGGCAGACAGCCGATTAGTGATGTCTGATGGCAAGCTGTAGCGTCTCCGTTTGCTAGAAGGTAGTGAGAGTGAACAGACCGTGGCTCGGGTGGCTGAAGTCCTTGATGATCTTTTTGGCCTTCCTTTGACACCGAGTGTTCTAAATGTCCTGGAGGGCCGGCAGCATGTTCCCGTGACGCGTTGGGTTGCCCGCACCACCCTCTGGAGAGCCATGCGGTTGAGGGCATTGCAGTTGCCGTACCAGGCAGTGATGCAGCCCGACAGAATGCTCTCAATGCTGCATTTGTAGAAGTGTGTCAGGGTCTTAGAGGCCATACTGAATTTCTTCAGCCGCCTGTGGTTGCGCCTTCTTCACCACGGCGGCTGCCATTTCAGGTCCTCAGTGATGTGCACGCCAAGCTTTGACCCTCCACTGCGGCCCCGTCGATGTGGATGGGGGCGTGCCCCCTCTTCCGTCTCCTGTAGTCCACGATCAGCTCCTTTGTTTTTTGACATTGAGGAAGAGGTCATTTTCCTGGCCCACTCCGCCAGGGCTCTAACCTCTTCCCTGTAGGCCAGGGGTCCCCAATTACATCCAGCTGTGGGCCGTTTTTTCCTTGAGCGGATGGTTGGGGGCCGGAACATAGTAATAGATCATTTGTACACTGCAAATTGACCGTAAGAATCCCAAACAGATATAGTATAACTTTGACAAAAACAGAATTATTAAAAATTTTAATTACATTCTGATACGACCAAATTTGCCTCTATTTATGCGTGGGAATACTTGGGAACAGATTTCCTCAGTTAAAATCACTTTGAGCTGATTTCCTGATGATTTTATATCCAACAGAAAAGTTGGGGGACCAAATAAAATCCCCCTGCTGTAGGCTGTCTCGTCGTTGTTGGTAATCAGGACTCCCACTTTCGTGTCGTTAGCAAACTTGATGACTGAGTTGGAGTCGTGTGTAGCCACGCAGTCATGGGTGAACAGGGAGTACAGGAAGGGGCTGTGTTGAGGGTCAGCATAGAGGAGGTGATGTTGCCTACCCTCACCACCTGGGGTCGGCCCGTCAGGAAGTCCAGGACCCAGTTACACAGGGAGGACTTCAGACCCAGGGCCCGGAGCTTAGTGACAAGCTTGGAGAGAACTATGGTGTTGAAAGCAGAGCTGTAGTTGATGAACACCATTCTCACATACAGTAGCTATTCCTCTTGTCAAGGCGCTGTGCAGTGCGAGGGATTTGTTGGGGCGGTATGCAAATTGTAGTAGGTCTAATCTATCGGGCAAGTTGGAGGTGATATGGTCCTTGACTAGCCTCTCAAACCACTTCACGATGGCAGAGCTGTGTGCTATGGGGCAATATTCATTTAGTTCAGTTACCTTGAAGCAAGTGGGGATTACAGACTGGGATAGGGAGAGGTTGTATGTCTGTGAAGACTCCATTTTGCTGGTCTGCGCATGCACTGAGGACACGGCTTGGTATGCCTTCTGGGCCGGCAGCCTTGAGAGGGTTAACACGTTTGAAAGTCCTACTCACATCGGCTACAGAGATCAGTCAGAGAGTGGGCTGAGGTCTAACACACACTGTACTGTATGTACAGACCCCAGGAGCCCTTCACCCAGACTTTCTGGCCCAGCCTCCAACCTACGCATAGCCTGGCCATAAAGGCCAACCCCTAACCCACTCAATTAACACTGGTCTCCACATCTTATGCTGCATTGTTTATTTAGTTGCTTTCAGCTGTATTTACAGCCTTATTCAGTGATCTGACCTGAAAACTCCTATTTTGACTCACTCTACATCCAAAATGTCCCTTGCCTCTGTTACAAGAACCCATCTGGTAATTTTGACCTCAACCACTCTTGTCTGTTAAATCACAACACTAAACTGGGCAGGACATGGGATCCCACCCCAGCCCCCTACCCTGCCCATTCATCATTAATGAGTGAAGACCATGGACACCAGCAGTCTAACCCTGCTCCTGACACATCTCTGTGGTAGGCCCACATTAAACTTTAAACGCCACGATTAGTCCGCCTGCGACACAACGGCCACCAACCACCAAGACGCCCTGTTCTCCTTGCCGCCACCACCCTGCTTTATTTATGTGCCCATTTACAAGATGTCAATGACCCCATGATGCTAGCGTGACACCAACTCAACGGCCATGTCACTCACATGCACCAGACAGGTGGTTTACTGCAGGACCAGCCAGCACCAGGATAGAGATGGGAGAGAGTCAGGACTGGTGTCTCTTCACACCTAGATAGCTGGGAGAGAGTCAGGACTCGTGTCTTCATCACACCTAGAGAGCTGTTCCACTCTGTTCCTATGTGCTCCTCTCTGTTCCTCTCTGTTCCTCTCTGTTCCTCCCTGTTCCTCTCTGTTCCTCCCTGTTCCTCTCTGTTCCTCTCTGTTCCTCCCTGTTCCTCTCTGTTCCTCCCTGTTCCTCCCTGTTCCTCTCTGTTCCTCCCTGTTCCTCCCTGTTCCTCTCTGTTCCTCCCTGTTCCTCTCTGTTCCTCCCTGTTCCTCCCTGTTCCTCTCTGTTCCTCCCTGTTCCTCCCTGTTCCTCTCTGTTCCTCCCTGTTCCACTCTGTTCCTCTCTGTTCCTCCCTGTTCCTCCCTGTTCCTCTCTGTTCCACTCTGTTCCTCTCTGTTCCTCCCTGTTCCTCTCTGTTCCTCCCTGTTCCTCTCTGTTCCTCTCTGTTCCTCCCTGTTCCTCTCTGTTCCTCCCTGTTCCTCCCTGTTCCTCTCTGTTCCTCCCTGTTCCTCTCTGTTCCTCCCTGTTCCTCCCTGTTCTTCTCTGTTCCTCCCTGTTCCACTCTGTTCCTCTCTGTTCCTCCCTGTTCCTCTCTGTTCCTCCCTGTTCCTCCCTGTTCCTCCCTGTTCCTCTCTGTTCCTCCCTGTTCCTCTCTGTTCCTCCCTGTTCCTCTCTGTTCCTCCCTGTTCCTCTCTGTTCCTCTCTGTTCCTCCCTGTTCCTCTCTGTTCCTCCCTGTTCCTCCCTGTTCCTCCCTGTTCCTCTCTGTTCCTCCCTGTTCCTCCCTGTTCCTCCCTGTTCCTCCCTGTTCCTCTCTGTTCCTCCCTGTTCCTCTCTGTTCCTCCCTGTTCCTCCCTGTTCCTCCCTGTTCCTCTCTGTTCCTCTCTGTTCCTCCCTGTTCCTCTCTGTTCCTCCCTGTTCCTCCCTGTTCCTCCCTGTTCCTCTCTGTTCCTCCCTGTTCCTCTCTGTTCCTCCCTGTTCCACTCTGTTCCTCTCTGTTCCTCCCTGTTCCTCTCTGTTCCTCCCTGTTCCTCTCTGTTCCTCTCTGTTCCTCCCTGTTCCTCCCTGTTCCCCTCTGTTCCTCTCTGTTCCTCCCTGTTCCTCCCTGTTCCTCTCTGTTCCTCCCTGTTCCTCTCTGTTCCACTCTGTTCCACTCTGTTCCTCCCTGTTCCTCTCTGTTCCTCCCTGTTCCTCCCTGTTCCTCTCTGTTCCTCCCTGTTCCTCTCTGTTCCTCCCTGTTCCTCCCTGTTCTTCTCTGTTCCTCCCTGTTCCACTCTGTTCCTCTCTGTTCCTCCCTGTTCCTCTCTGTTCCTCTCTGTTCCTCCCTGTTCCTCCCTGTTCCTCCCTGTTCCTCTCTGTTCCTCCCTGTTCCTCTCTGTTCCTCCCTGTTCCTCTCTGTTCCTCCCTGTTCCTCTCTGTTCCTCCCTGTTCCTCTCTGTTCCTCCCTGTTCCACTCTGTTCCTCTCTGTTCCTCCCTGTTCCTCTCTGTTCCTCCCTGTTCCTCCCTGTTCCTCTCAGTTCCTCTCAGGTCCTCTCAGTTCCTCTCAGGTCCTCTCAGTACCTCCTCTGTTCCAGGATGAGTAATCATGCTCATGACTATGTCCTGGCCGGTGTGTGGAGGCTGTTGTGTGAAATGAATCAGCCATGCGAACAGAGAAAACCCAAGGTGAGCAGTAACATGTCCCTGACCTCATTAAGAACAACATACACATGAACCAGCATTTCATTCTTTATCATCTTTCCTCTCAATTAATTGTCTCCTGGAATTGCATGTCCTGGGCTATTCATATAGAGAGGAGGGCGCTCTGGTGTGTTTGTGAGTGTGAATGTGTGTGTGTAGGCTGGATATCCTGTGTCTGCTGGGCAGAAAAGTGCTGATGTTAACAAAACAGGCCAGATGCTGCTCGGGAGAGGTGGAAGAACCCAGTGCCTTTGTGCAGGTCACCCACAGATAATTAGTCATTTTGAAGGGGTACCTGCATGTGTGGTTAAAACATCAGCGAGGGGCCCGCCCCCTGCCCACCTAAGCAATGTTACTGAGAAACCCCCTTCCCCTCCTCTAGATGCCATCGCTCTCTCGCTTTCTGTCTCTCTCTCTTTGTATCTCTCTTTCTCTCTCTTTGTCTCTCTCTCTGTCTCTCTCGTTGTCTCTCTCTTTGTATCTATCTCTGTCTCTCTCGCTGTCTCTCTCTTTGTATCTCTCGTTGTCTCTCTCTCTTTCTCTCTCTTTGTCTCTCTCTCTGTCTCTCTCTTTGTATCTCTCTTTCTCTCTCTTTGTCTCTCTCTCTCTGACTCTTTATGTCTGTCTGTCTGTCTCTTTATGTCTGTCTGTCTGTCACTTTATGTCTGTCTGTCTGTCTGTCTGTCTGTCTGTCTCTTTATGTCTGTCTGTCTTTTTATGTCTGTCTGTGTGTCTCTTTATGTCTGTGTGTCTGTGTGTCTGTCTGTGTGTCTGTCTGTCTGTCTGTCTGTCTGTCTGTCTGTCTGTCTGTCTGTCTGTCTGTCTGTCTGTCTGTCTGTCTGTCTGTCTCTTTATGTCTGTCTGACTGTCTCTTTATGTCTGTCTCTTTATGTCTGTCTCTTTATGTTTATCTGTCTGTCACTTTATGTCTGTCTCTTTATGTCTGTCTGTCTGTCTGTCTTTTTATGTCTGTCTGTGTGTCTCTTTATGTCTGTCTGTGTGTCTCTTTATGTCTGTCTGTCTCTTTATGTCTGTCTGTCTGTCTCTTTATGTCTGTCTGTCTGTCTCTTTATGTCTGTCTGTCTGTCTGTCTGTCTGTCTGTCTGTCTGTCTCTTTATGTCTGTCTGTCTGTCTGTCTTTTTATGTCTGTCTGTGTGTCTCTTTATGTCTGTCTGTCTCTTTATGTCTGTCTGTCTGTCTCTTTAAATCTGCCTGTCTGTCTCTTTATGTCTGTCTATTTGTCTCTTTCTGTCTGCCTGTCTCTTTATGTCTGTCTGTTTGTCTCTTTATGTCTGTCTCTTTATGTCTGTATCTTTATGTCTGTCTGTCTCTTTATGTCTGTCTGTCTGTCTGTCTGTCTGTCTGTCTGTCTGTCTGTCTGTCTGTCTGTCTGTCTGTCTGTCTGTCTGTCTGTCTGTCTGTCTGTCTGTCTGTCTGTCTGTCTCTCTGGGGCAGGAATGTACCTGTTTCTATTCCATTTATAAGCCCATGCAACATACCCCAGCAGCATTTGAATAAAATGAAGTTGCTGCATGAAAGATTTCTTATTATATGGCGCGTGTATGTTGTCTGTGGGTTTACGCGTACACGTGTGCCTGTATGTTAACATGCCTGTGTAATATAAATACATTCATATGTCTACCAGAATCTAGATACACAAGCAATTCTGGTTGTACCATAAATCACTTAAAAACAGGCCAATATTGTGCTGATGCTGGGCGTCCAGAGTCTGGTACAGATAGTTAGAGTGTTCATGGGAAGCATTTCCATATGCCTGATTCTGGAGTTTTAAACCCCACTGGAGAACTGTGTATGCTATCTATACATACAGTACTGTATGTGCTTATGTGTCCATGAATGTGTATCGAGTCATGTGAGAGTGTATGTCCCTGCTGTGCAAGAATGTGCGATTGTGTGTTAAATGCAAGCACTAGGTTCAATAATGCATAAACAGACAGTGAACAAGTCTTATTGGCTCTATCCTTCTCAGATCTGAGACATGGCCAGACTAGGCTGTGTGTGTACTCCACAGGTAATACATGATAATAACAAGCATAATGGTCTACAACGCATCTTTCTTTGAGCAATGTCAAATAAGGACATGGTAGACAGTCTCACAGTCAAATTTGCTCTGTTGTTGTCACCCCTGTGGAAACACAAACATGAAATCTAATGCAATCCAAACAGCTTTTTGTTTAACAGCAGAATGGTACTCTGTGTGTGTGTCTTCTTCTCCCGCCCGATGGGCTCTGAGGAATGGAGGAAACACAGCACCAAACAGAGTTTACAGTTAAGTGGACCAACCTGTCCTCTCCAGCTCTGGGTCCATGGTGGTGGGGGTGGAGAGTGGAAGAGAGGGACTGAGCGGTCAGACCAGGCGGGAGTATTCTACTACCCTGCAGGCAATAAACACACAGCAGTAGTGGCTGTAGGACCGCCACCGGAGCATGGATCATGATGCTGGGACCAATCACCTTACATTCTGTTCTGTAACATAACCCCCCCCCCCTTCTTTCTGTTGTTCACTATCTCTTTCTGTTATTCTCTCTATGCTTCTCTCTGTCTCTCCTCCCACCTCTCTCTCCCTCTGCCCCATATAAAAACACATCTCTCCAGCTCCTCTGTTCCCTCGTCTCATTAGACGACCCATCCTTTCCTTCTCACCCTCTACTACCATTTTATTTTCTCCCTCAGTTAAAGGGACCTGCGCTGATCCCGGGGTTGCCAGTCGCTCTGCTGGACCAATACAATTCATCATCATGTTATCTGCACGGGAATGACTTAGATCCTATCAAAGCCACCTGACAGGCCTCGTCCTTTTCCTACCAAGGCTGAGAGACTGAAGCTGCTGAAGGGGAGATCCTGGACAAGATCTCCCCTCCTTTTCCCACTTCAATCATTGTGGGGGGGGGGCGGGGGGGGGGGTTCCAGAGGGGAGAGAGAGGCCAGCCATCTCCCAGAGAGGAAGCCAATATGATGAAGCTTTCCCTGATATGATCTCTCTGTATTTCTCCCCTGTGCTCCAAGCTCTCCTTCTGGCTCTCCCTCTCCACTCTAACTCCACTCTTTAGCTCGGAAAACTATTGCCAGTTTTGTACAACGCGACTCAGACCAGAGCATACCAGACCTATTTTCTCTCCATATCCCCGGATTTTTACCGCAAGCTCTGGACATTTACACCTGGATCTTGCAGCTAACTAGCTGCTATCCGAGTGACTATTGGCTAACATCAATTCCGGAGCAAACACCAATTATCCCGGAGCTAGCCAGCTGAAGAGTTCCATCAGCCACTCCTGGGCTACAATCACCTATCCGGACCCGTTTTACTGCCGATGCGGAGCCCCACCGGGCCTTCACGACTGGGATACCGACGTTATCTGCCCGAGGGAGTTATTCAACTGGCCCCTCCATCGCGACGTAACCTGAACGCCCATATGCTAACTGCGGCCCGCTAATCGTTAGCTGTCTTGAGCATATCGGCTGCTATCTGAACAGGTCTATCGAACAATCTTACGCCGCGGGCTAGCTTAGTGGAGGCCTCACTGCTCCATCTACGGCTGCCCCCTGGACACTATGATCACTTGGCTACATAGCTGATGCTTGCTTGACTGTCCATTAATTCACGGTACTCCATTCCGTTTATTTGTGTTTTATCTGTCGGCTCTGTGCTTTAACTCAGGATCTGTGTGTAGTTAATCCGACCCTCTCTGCCTAGCCGTCGCCATTTTTACCTGCTGCTGCTGTGTTAACTGACTAGCTGCTGTTATCTCACCTGTTGTTTTAGCTAGCTCTCCCAATCAAGACCTGCAATCACTTTATGCCTTATTGTATGTCTCCCTCAAATATCAATATGCCTTGCATACTGTTGTTCAGGCTAGTTATCATTGTTTTGGTTTGCAATGGACCCCGTAGTTCCACTCTCCGTACCTCCGATACCTCCTTTGTCCCACCCCCCACACATGCGGTGACCTCACCCATTGAGACCAGCATGTCCAGAGATACAACCTCTCTTATCATCACCCAGTGCCTGGGCTTGCCTCCGCTGTACCCACGCCCCACCATACCCCTGTCTGCACATTATGCCCAGAATCTATTCTACCACGCCCATAAATCTGCTCCTTTTATTCTTTGTCCCCAACGCTCTAGGCGACCAGTTTTGATAGCCTTTAGCCGCACCCTCATCCTACTACTCCTCTGTTCCTTGGGTGATGTGGAGGTAAACCCAGGCCCTGCATGTCCCCAGTCACCCTCATTTGTTGACTTCTGTGATCGAAAAAGCCTTGGCCTCATGCATGTCAACATCAGAAGCCTCCTCCCTAAGTTTGCCTTACTCACCGCTTTAGCACACTCTGCCAACCCTGATGTCCTTGCCGTGTCCGAATCCTGGCTTAGGAAGGCCACCAAAAATTCTGAGATTTCCATACCCAACTATAACACTTTCCGTCAAGATAGAACTGCCAAAGGGGGAGGAGTTGCAATCTACTGCAGAGATAGCCTGCAAAGTTCTGTCATACTTTCCAGGTCTATGCCCAAACAGTTCGAACTTCTAATTTTAAAAATTAATCTCTCCAGAAATAAGTCTCTCACTGTTGCCGCCTGCTACCGACCCCCCTCAGCTCCCAGCTGTGCCCTGGACACCATCTGTGAATTGATCGCTCCCCATCTAGCTTCAGAGTTTGTTCTGTTAGGTGACCTAAACTGGGATATGCTTAACACCCCGGCAGTCCTACAATCCAAGCTTGATGCCCTCAATCTCACACAAATCATCAAGGAACCCACCAGGTACAACCCTAAATCCGTAAACATGGGCACGCTAATAGACATTATCCTGACCAACCTGCCCTCCAAATACACCTCTGCTGTCTTCAATCAAGATCTCAGTGATCACTGCCTCATTGCCTGTATCCGCCACGGGTCCGCGGTCAAACGACCACCCCTCATCACTGTCAAACGCTCCCTAAAACACTTCTGCGAGCAGGCCTTTCTAATCGACCTGGCCCGGGTACCCTGGAAGGATATTGACCTCATCCCGTCAGTTGAGGATGCCTGGTCATTCTTTAAATGTTACTTCCTCACCATATTAGACAAGCATGCTCCGTTCAAAAAATGCAGAACCAAGAACAGATATAGCCCTTGGTTCACTCCAGACCTGACTGCCCTCGACCAGCACAAAAACATCCTGTGGCGAACTGCAATAGCATCGAAGAGCCCCCGCGATATGCAACTGTTCAGGGAAGTCAGGAACCAATACACGCAGTCAGTCAGGAAAGCAAAGGCCAGCTTTTTCAAGCAGAAATTTGCATCCTGTAGCTCTAACTCCAAAAAGTTCTGGGATACTGTAAAGTCCATGGAGAACAAGAGCACCTCCTCCCAGCTGCCCACTGCACTGAGGCTAGGTAACACGGTCACCACCGATAAATCCGTGATAATCGAAGACTTCAACAAGCATTTCTCAATGGCTGGCCATGCCTTCCTCCTGGCGACTCCAACCTTGGCCAACAGCCCCGCCCCCTCCGCTGCTACTCGCCCAAGCCTCCCCAGCTTCTCCTTTACCCAAATCCAGATAGCAGATGTTCTGAAAGAGCTGGAAAACCTGGACCCATACAAATCAGCTGGGCTTGACAATCTGGACCCCCTATTTCTGAAACTGTCCGCCGCCATTGTCGCACCCCCTATCACCAGCCTGTTCAACCTCTCCTTCGTATCATCTGAGATCCCCCAAGGATTGGAAAGCTGCCGCGGTCATCCCCCTCTTCAAAGGGGGAGACACCCTGGACCCAAACTGTTACAGACCTATATCCATCCTGCCCTGCCTATCTAAGGTCTTCGAAAGCCAAGTCAACAAACAGATCACTGACCATCTCGAATCCCACCGTACCTTCTCCGCTGTGCAATCCGGTTTCCGAGCCGGTCATGGGTGCACCTCAGCCACGCTCAAGGTACTAAACGATATCATAACCGCCATCGATAAAAGACATTACTGTGCAGCCGTCTTCATCGACCTGGCCAAGGCTTTCGACTCTGTCAATCACCATATTCTTATCGGCAGACTCAGTAGCCTCGGTTTTTCTAATGACTGCCTTGCCTGGTTCACCAACTACTTTGCAGACAGAGTTCAGTGTGTCAAATCGGAGGGCATGTTGTCCGGTCCTCTGGCAGTCTCTATGGGGGTACCACAGGGTTCAATTCTCGGGCCGACTCTTTTCTCTGTATACATCAATGATGTTGCTCTTGCTGCGGGCGATTCCCTGATCCACCTCTACGCAGACGACACCATTCTATATACTTCCGGCCCTTCCTTGGACACTGTACTATCTAACCTCCAAACGAGCTTCAATGCCATACAACACTCCTTCCGTGGCCTCCAACTGCTCTTAAACGCTAGTAAAACCAAATGCATGCTTTTCAACCGTTCGCTGCCTGCACCCGCACGCCCGACTAGCATCACCACCCTGGACGGTTCCGACCTAGAATATGTGGACATCTATAAGTACCTAGGTGTCTGGCTAGACTGCAAACTCTCCTTCCAGACTCATATCAAACATCTCCAATCCAAAATCAAAGCAAGAATCGGCTTTCTATTCCGCAACAAAGCCTCCTTCACTCACGCCGCCAAACTTACCCTAGTAAAACTGACTATCCTACCGATCCTCGACTTCGGCGATGTCATCTACAAAATAGCTTCCAATACTCTACTCAGCAAACTGGATGCAGTTTATCACAGTGCCATTCGTTTTGTTACTAAAGCACCTTATACGACCCACCACTGCGACCTGTATGCCCTAGTCGGCTGGCCCTCGCTACATGTTCGTCGTCAGACCCACTGGCTCCAGGTCATCTACAAGGCTATGCTAGGTAAAGTGCCGCCTTATCTCAGTTCACTGGTCACGATGGCTACACCCACCCGCAACACGCGCTCCAGCAGGTGTATCTCACTGATCATCCCTAAAGCCAAAACCTCATTTGGACGCCTTTCCTTCCAGTTCTCTGCTGCCTGCGACTGGAACGAATTGCAAAAATCTCTGAAGTTGGAGACTTTTATCTCCCTCAACAACTTTAAAAATCTGCTATCCGAGCAGCTAACCGATCGCTGCAGCTGTACATAGTCCATCTGTAAACTACCCACCCAATTTACCTACCTCACCCCCCATACTGCTTTTATTTATTTACTTTTCTGCTCTTTTGCACACCAGTATCTCTTCTTGCACATGATCATCTGATGATTTATCACTCCAGTGTTAATCTGCTAATTTGTAATTATTCGATTTATTGCCTACCTCATGCCTTTTGCACACATTGTATATAGATTCTCTTTTTTTTTTCTACCATGTTATTGACTTGTTTATTGTTTACTCCATGTGTAACTCTGTGTTGTCTGTTCACACTGCTATGCTTTATCTTGGCCAGGTCGCAGTTGCAAATGAGAACTTGTTCTCAACTAGCCTACCTGGTTAAATAAAGGTAAAATAAAAAAAATAAAAAATAAAAATAACTGATCAAATAGTATGGTGGAAGGACTCTAAAACTGACCTACAGATACAGGATATGAGCTAGTTAGATCATGAATGACATCATCCTTATGGGATAGCTTGGCCTCAGCAGCCAATTTTAATTGGCATGTATTTCTTACTAAGAGAAGGTGTAGGTGCTCCGCAGGATTGATGTTAACTCTCCAACTCAGTCCTCTGTGTCTGCAAGACCTATTCACACAAACACACCTACACACACACCTACACACACACCTACACACACACACACACACACACACACACACACACACACACACACACACACACACACACACACACACACACACACACACACACACACACACACACACACACACACACACACACACACACACACACACACACACTCCAACATGCTCCGTCGATACACATGAATCCATCCATCCACACATACACCAACACTCCTCTCTGGAGATTGATGGTAAACACTAGGTTGACTACAGTGTCTCTACAGTGTAAACACTAGAGCAGGATGGATGTGCCGTGTCCTCTGTTCTCTGGTCAGCAGAGAGACGGGCCGATGAGCTAATAAACTCAATGATAGTCCACAGCACACGGCAGAACACACTACAGTGCACCTCTCTTGTTTACTCAATCGATCCGCCTGGCTCTCTCTCTCTCTCTATCTCCGTCTCTCGCTCCCTTAACGAATGTTCATGTTTTATTAACTGTTCGCATTTTAGAGACGAAGAGGTCAATACACCTCAAGCACACGCCGACAACTAACTACTACTGATCTAATGATGAGAGGATCTATCTGGGGCTCTCACAGGAGGCCTGGGGCTCTCACAGGAGGCCTGGGGCTCTCACAGGAGGCCTGGGCTCCATCACAGGTCAAGGCTGGTGCCCTGCTACAGGGTCTACCTGGAGTTCTGCCTGCACTGTTTATTCTGCCCTCAGTGAGAGAAGTGGACTTTCTGGTTCAGTAAAGTGACGTGGCCAGTGAGAGGGAACGAGCCATCCTTGAGGGCTGAATGAGGCCTGCTGGGTACAGTGAAGGCATGTTAAAGGAACTTGGGTCTGTCTGACAAGTTAGAAAAAGCTGTGGTCTTCCTTCCGTATGACCACCCCGTGCCACGGTAAATATGCTAATAACTTAATTTAATAAGAAAGCTCTGAACAGAGACATGCTGCACTCGCGCTAAATCACAGAATGTTAAGTAATTGGTCTAATTTAACTGACGTGATTTCACTGTGGAAATGAACACGACTGAAATTGCCGTTCCATATTAAAATTGCCAGCTTGTCTGGCTTGCTGAGTAGTGGCAACGACATGTTACAGTATGTCTCCCTGCCTCCCTCTGCCACCAGCAGCACACTGACTGACTGACTGACTGACTGACTGACTGACTGACTGACTGACTGACTGACTGACTGACTACACAGAGAAGGCAGAGGGATGCAGGTTGGACTAGCCTCGCCCTACAAGCTGAAAAACGTACATTATAAACACCATTTGGTGCATGATGCATACTAACCATAACAACATATCATGCTGTCTGTTACCATGAGACAGCTACAATGTTTTCTTGGCCCTGATGATCCCCTTATTGTGTAGCCAGTTGCTTGGCAGCCCTAGCTGATTGTTTACACCCATATAGCTTTGTCTGCGGCTCATATCCAATGGAGAAATGGCATGCCATTGGCTGAGCGGGCAGAGGCTGTTGATTTGAAATGGCTGCGACAGCAAACAGTCGATAAAGGCCTGTTTAGTGAGACAGCTCTCCTCGCGCTCTTAGCTGCGTAATTAGGTTCCCTTCAGAAGCGCCAAGAGTTTCTCGAGTGAGAGGGGAGAGAGAGTACTATAATGGGCATCAATAAAGGAGTGCAGACGAGTGTCATGCCTCTGTCAAACGCACGGGACCACTCTACCCGTTAATGACTGCAGATGGGCGGCAGTCCGTCAAAGTGAATATACAGCTGCGTGTTTCATCAGGCTGAGCTAGCTGAACAAACCTACGGCTCAATGGGAGAAAAAGAGAGAGAGAGAGTGGGGAAACAGAGGAGAGAGAGAGAGAGAGAGAGCAGGAAAGAGGGAGGGAGGTGGGAGAAAGGAGAGCATGGTAGATAATGGCTGAGGATGGATGCTGCTGGTTCTATTATAACTAAACTGGCAGATATCAAAAGAACAGGGGAGAGAGGAAGGGGGAACCAAAGGGAGGTAAAAGCAAGAAGATAGAAACACTCAGGCTGGCATTTAATTTTTTTTTAAAGGAAGGTGATCACACTGATACACACAGAGAGAGAATCACACATAAACAAACACAACCTCTATCATGCATTACCTATGACTACACTGTATGACTAGGATGGTGGTTGGGTTGGGGGTGGTAGTACGGTACAGAATGGGGTGGAGGACAGCAGAATAAGACAGGACAGTTATGGTAATCACCGAGGTCCTCTGACACTGGATGCTGGTGCTGTTGAAGCGCAGGGCGGTGACGCTGTAGGTGGCTCCCTGGATGTGGAAGATACACTCGTAGTTCCTCTGTCCAGACTGGGGCTGAGGCAGGTTCTTAGCCAGCAGGGTGATGGGCTTCATCACCCCCACTGGGATGTAGATCTGGGTGGATGGCAGGATCTGGGGACACTCCTGGGAACAGGGAGAGAGACCATGGTTAGGCTCCTATTCTGTAAGCAGCTAGAACTAAGGAAATGGAGGACTGGACATTTACTGGACTGGAAAAGTATGTGGACACCCCTTCAAATTAGTGGATATCAACTATTTCAGCCACACCCATTGCTGACAACTGTAAAAAAAAAAAAAAAAAAAAAAGAGCACACAGCCATGCAATCTCCACAAACATTGGCAGTAGAATAGCCTGTACTGAAGAGCTCAGTGACTTTCAACGTGGCACTGTCATAGAATGGCACCTTTCCCTGGTCAACTGGAAGACCTGTTATTGGGAAGTCAAAACGTCTAAGAGCAACAACGTCTCAATCGTGAAGTGGTAGGCCACACAAGCTCACAGAACGGGACAGTGCTGAAACGTGTAGCGGGTAAATATCGTCTGTCCTCGATTGCAACATTCACTACCCCATAAGACATGCCACAAGAGGTCTCTTCACAGTCCGCAAGTCCAGAACAGACTATGGGAGGCGCACAGTACTACATAGAGCCATGACTACATGGAACTCTATTCCACATCAAGTAACTGACGCAGCAGTAAAATTAGATTTAACAAACTCCTTATGGAACGGCGGGGACTGTGAAGCAACACAAACATTGGCACAGACACATGCATACACACACACGATAACATACACACTATACATACACATGGATTTAGTCATGCAGATATGTGGTAGTGGTGGAGTATGGGCCTGAGGGCACACAGTGTGTTGTGAAATCTGTGATTGTATTCTTTTAAAATTGTATAAACTGCCTTAATTTTGCTGGACCCCAGTAAGAGTAGCTGCTGCTTTGGCAGCACCTAATGAGGATCCATAATAAATATAAATACTAATACAAATATCGAGTTCCAAACTGCCTCTGGAAGCAACATCAGCAGAATAACTGTTCGTCGGGAGCTTCATGAAATGGGTTTCCATGGCCGAGCAGCTGAACACAGGCCTAAGTGCCAAGCGTGTTCAATGCCAAGCGTCGGCTGGAGTTGTGTAAAGCTCGCTGCCATTGGACTCTGGAGCAGTGGAAACTCGTTCTCTGGAGTGATGAATGACGCTTCACCGTCTGGCAGTCCGACGAACGAATCTAAGTGTGGCGGAGGCCAGGAGAACACTACCTGCCCCAATGCATAGTGCCAACTGTAAAGTTTGGTGGACGAGGTCTGGTCTGGGGCTGTTTTTCATGGTTCGGGCTAGGCCCCTTAGTTCCAGTGAAGGGAAATCTTAACGCTAAAGCATACAATGACATTCTAGACGATTCTGTGCTTCCAACTTTGTGGCAGTTTGGGAAAGGCCCTTTCCTGTTTCAACATGACAATGCCCCCATGCACAAAGCCAGGTCCATACAAAAATGGTTGGTCGAGATCGGTGTGGAAGAACTTGACTAGGATGAATTGGGAATGCCAATTGTGAGCCAGGCCTAATCGCCCAACATCAGTGCCCGACCTCACTAATGCTCTTATGGCTGAATGGAAGCAAGACCCCGCAGCAATGTTCCAACATCTAGTGGAAAGTCTTCCCAGAAGTGTGGAGGCTGTTATAGCAGCAAAGGGGGGACCAACTGTGTATTAATGCCCATGATTTTGGAATGAGATGTTGGACGAGCCATGTAGTGTAAATATAGCAATGCAGTTGTACTGTAGATGGCATTAGTGATTTTGAAAGCGGTCTTGATGCACAGTGTGTGAGCTTTAAGCACAGAGTTATACAACATGTTGTGAGGAAGACAGAGGAATGCAGTATTTCTAATTGTATGAAGCCATGTAATGGCCCTAATTGCTCAGAGAAACTGGCATATTTCTGGAGGTGGGGGTGGCAGATTAGCGTCCACAGAGGTCATTGCCATGCCAACCGATTAGCAAGACAGTGCGAAAAAAAGAAACACAATGAAGCGATTCTAGTGTTTATGCCATTTAAAGGTTTTGGCATGGTCTGGGCAAAAGAGCCAGTCCATTCAAATCCAGTCCAGGTAATCAATGGGAAGAGCAGTCCGTGCTGTCTGGTGTCCTCTCCTGGCCCTGATCCCAACACAAGGGCACTGGAGCGAACAGGAACAGAGCAACGGGCAGCTTAAGATGTACATCAACGAACAGGAGATGGGCAACCACGGACACACTTGGCAAAGGAAAAATGTATTTGTTGATATAGTTGCATTTAACTAATAGACGCCATCTTCTCCCACACAAGATTTAGCAACAGGCTGTAAACAATGAATATTACTATTCCAAACAGTTACATAGCAAAAACATGAACAGTACCATGGTAATGTGAGTGAATGAAATGTGTTCTTACTCTTCCTATTCAAATGAGTCATTGCCAATAAGCTAGACAAACAAGTCCAGACAGCAGACAGCCTTTGTCAGCAGGAAAAATTAAGAGCCAAGCCTAAATCTAAAAAATGTATAATAAAACTGTACCTTAAGCTAAAACTATTCCAATATCAACATTTGTAGACATTTGAAGAATTTCAAACATAATATGATTACTATTTTAATTCAAAGTTCCAGGTCTGGCAGACTATTGTCTATAGTATACTCTATAGACAGCACTGACCATATCATCCCTGTGTGTGAGTGAAGCTTCTTATCATGAGCTGGGCTGTGTAAACAGACTCCTGCTCAGAAGCCAACACAGGGCTCTGTGACACCAGGCAGCCAGGCTCTTCTATTGGGCTGCAGATTTAATTGCCTGCGGCTGCAGTCTTGTTATTAAACTGTGTTCCACCACAGCTCTCCTCGTTTCCTCTCCGCTCTCCTCCTTTGCCCTAATCTCCCCTCCTCTCCTCTCCCCTCCCCTCCCTCCTCTCACTCTCCTCTCCTACCCTCTTTCCCCCCCTCTTTTCTCCTACCCTCTCCTCTTCCCTCCCCTATTCACCTCTCCTCTCCCTTATTCTGCTCTCCTCTTCTCCCCTTCTCTCATTTGCTGAATAAATAGAGTATGATGCAATTTCCCTCTGGACAGCCTTGCTTCCATCTTCAATTACTATGTAAGAGACAATGAAAGACTCTTGATACTAAGCTAGAAGAAATGTATAGGATTCGCCTCAGGACAATAGGGAGACTACTACTGAGGATAAGGAAGGTCCAGATGACTAATAAATACGGGTGCTCTATTGTCCTTTCATACCAACACTCCCAAAATATTCATTGGAACTTTAATTTCTTGAATCATTATTACCGTAAGCTCAGCATCGTATATTTGTATATCAGTTTGTGCTTTGCTAAACCAGCGTTAAATTAAGTGCAGGTAATGACTTGAAATTGCAATTTGAATCGGAAGCCATTGGGCAAAGAAAATCATTGGACGTAATGGAATTGGGTGATACACAAACCCAAACAGCGAAACTGTAACGGGCTTCCTCCTTCTCCTCATCCGAAGAGGAATAGCAGGGATTTGACCAAAATGCAGCGGGTTGTGAATACATATTGATTTAATAGACAAAACGGAAAAACACGACAAACACTTGAATAATTACAAAACAAATAAACGAATGTAGACAGACCTGGACACGAACTTACATACAACGTGAAGAACGCATGAACCAGGAAAACAGACTACATAAAACGAACGAACTAACAAAAACCGGAACAGTCCCGTGTGGCGTAACATACAGACACTGACACAGGAGACAATCACCCACAAACAAACAGTGAGAACAACCTACCTTAATATGACTCTCAATTAGAGGAAAACGCAAAACACCTGCCTCTAATTAAGAGCCATACCAGGCAACCCAAAACCAACATAGAAACAGCAAACATAGACTGCCCACCCAAAACTCACGCCCTGACCATCACACACATACAAAACAACAGAAAACAGGTCAGGAACGTGACAGAACCCCCCCCTCAAGGTGCGAACCCCGGGCGCACCAGCACAAAGTCCAGGGGAGGGTCTGGGTGGGCATCTGACCACGGTGGTGGCTCAGGCTCCGGACGCTGTCCCCACACCACCATAGTCACTCCCCGCTTCTGTATCCCCCTCCCAATGACCACCCTCCAACTAAACCCACCTAGATGAAGGGGCAGCATCGGGATAAGGGGCAGCAGCTCCGGGATAAGGGGCAGCAGCTCCGGGCTGAGGGACTCCGGCAGGTCCGGGCTGAGGGACTCCGGCAGGTCCGGGCTGAGGGACTCCGGCAGGTCCGGGCTGAGGGACTCCGGCAGGTCCGGGCTGAGGGACTCCGGCAGGTCCGGGCTGAGGGACTCCGGCAGGTCCGGGCTGAGGGACTCCGGCAGGTCCGGGCTGAGGGACTCCGGCAGGTCCGGGCTGAGGGACTCCGGCAGGTCCTGGCTGAGGGACTCCGGCAGGTCCTGGCTGGACGGCTCTGGCAGGTCCTGGCTGGACGGCTCTGGCAGGTCCTGGCTGGACGGCTCTGGCAGGTCCTGGCTGGACGGCTCTGGCAGGTCCTGGCTGGACGGCTCTGGCTGGTCCTGGCTGGACGGCTCTGGCTGGTCCTGGCTGGACGGCTCTGGCAGGTCCTGGCTGGACGGCTCTGGCAGGTCCTGGCTGGACGGCTCTGGCAGGTCCTGGCTGGACGGCTCTGGCTGATCCGGTCTGGCGGAAGGCTCTGTAGGCTCTTGGCAGACGGGCGGCTTTGCAGGCTCATGGCAGACGGGCAACTTTGCAGGCTCATGGCAGACGGGCAGTTCAGGCGCCATTGGGCAGACGGGCAGTTCAGGCGCCGCTGGGCAGACGGGCAGTTCAGGCGCCGCTGGGCAGACGGGCAGTTCAGGCGCCGCTGGGCAGACGGGCAGTTCAGGCGCCGCTGGGCAGACGGGCAGTTCAGGTGCCGCTGGGCAGACGGGCAGTTCAGGCGCCGCTGGGCAGACGGGCTCAGACGGCGCTGGGCAGACAGATGGCTCAGACGGCGCTGGGCAGACAGGCAGTGCAGAAGGCGTTGGGCAGACGGCCGACTCTGCCCTGCTGAGGCGCACAGTAGGCCTGGTGCGTGGTATAGGCACTGGCTGCGCTGGAGAGGAGGAAAGCTCTGACAGCGCTGGACAGGTGGGAGCAGCTGGAGAGAGAACCCGGAGAGACAGCCTGGTGCGGGGGGCTGCCACCGGTGGACTGGTACTTGGAGGTGGCACCGGGTATACCGGACCGTGAAGGAGGACACGTGCTCTTGAGCACCGAGCCTGCCCAACCTTACCAGGTTGAATGGTGCCCGTAGCCCTGCCAGTGCGGCGAGGTGGAATAGCCCGCACTGGGCTATGCTGGCGAACCGGGGACACCATTCGTAAGGCTGGTGCCATGTATGCCGGCCCGAGGAGACGTACTGGAGACCAGATACGTTGGGCCGGCTTCATGACATCTGGCTCGATGCCCAACCTAGCCCTCCCAGTGCGGCAAGGTGGAATAGCCCGCACTGGGCTAAGCACGCGTACTGGGGACACCGTGCGCTTTACCGCATAACACGGTGTCTGACCAGTACGACGCTCTCTCACTCCACGGTAAGCACGGGGAGTTGGCTCAGGTATCCTACCCGGCTTTGCCACACTCCTCGTGTGCCCCCCCCCCAAGAAATTTTTGGGTCTGACTCTCGGGCTCCCAACCGCGTCGCCGCGCTGCCTCCTCATACCAGCGCTCCTGGGCTGTGGCTGCCTCCTTCTCCTCCCGAGAGCGGCGATTCTCTCCCACCTTAGCCCAGGGTCCTTCTCCGTTGAATACTTGCTCCCAAGACCATAAATCCTGCTTCGTGCGCTGTCGTTGCTGTCCATTAACCCGCTGCTTGATCTGGGTTTGGTGGGTGATTCTGTAACGGCGTTCCTCTCTCTCTTCATACGAAGAGGAGGAGTAGTGATTGAACCAAGGCGCAGCGGGTTGTGATGACATATTTATTTACAGAAAACACGAAAACACGAACTTGACTATAAACTAACAAAACAACAAAACGGAGTAGACAAACCTGGACATGCGAACTTACATAAAACGCAGAACTCACGAACAGGAAAATGACTACACAAAAGACCGAACTTACAAACAAACCGAACAGTCCCGTATGGTGCGACAAACACTGACACAGGAGACAACCACCCACAAACAAACAGTGTGAAAACACCTACCTTAATATGGCTCTCAATCAGAGGAAATGAAAACCACCTGCCTCTAATTGAGAGCCATATCAGGTCACCCTTTAAACCAACATAGAAACAGAAAACATAGACTGCCCACCCAAACTCACGTCCTGACCAACTAACACATACAAAACTAACAGAAAACAGGTCAGGAACGTGACAGAAACAAGAATAATGGGGCTTGTGAATGAATCCCCAATTCTAAGGCAGCAAAGAGGGAGAAGGATCAATTCCAGGCGGGCTGCTCTGAGTCCGAACGAGACGTTGTGCTGGTAGCCTGGCTTTAGTATTCACTGCACACAGGTGGGGAACAGACAAGCGTAAACAACACGCTTAATGAACTGCCTCCAGCCTCTGATAGGGACTGACTTCAGGAAGAAAGGAGAAGTAAAGTTGTGTGTGTGTGTGTGTGTGTGTGTGTGTGTGTGTGTGTGTGTGTGTGTGTGTGTGTGTGTGTGTGTGTGTGTGTGTGTGTGTGTGTGTGTGTGTGTGTGTGTGTGTGTGTGCGTGTGCGTGTGTGTGTGTCTGTGTGCATTTGTGCGCAGTCTGTTCCCAGAACAAAGAAGTGAAACAGTCCTCTTCCCACCAAACCAGTGTAACGCTGCTATCGCTGACTGTCTGGGTAGCGTGGGTCAGGCAAACCGCAGCCTCCCTCTGTGGTATGTAAAACACGTGTCTCTGGCCAGACAGTGCAGAGACAGAGACAGACAGACAGACTGCTAACTCCTCAGTCTGAATCACACTCTGGCCCCAACTGTGCCAACACATGGCCCGCATGCCTGCAGCAGAAACCTCAGAGGCCTGGTGCATTGGCATGGACTGGAGGGTCGTAGACAGAACCACATCCTGCAGCACTCAGCACCCAGCCCAGCCAAACTCAAACATCAGCTCCAGACATTGCCATCCAGCTGGGGCACAGGCCGCAACCTCCCAACCTCTGGTTCTCATTACGGATCAGCCAGAGCCATGAGACAAAGTCCTGCCACGTTCAGAAGGGAACTGATGATGCACACAAGTTGAGGGCAAGAGAAGGAGAAAAAAAGAGATCAACAAAAAGAGGTGGAAAAAAAATTGAAACTATTTCATTGCCAGTCCTGACAGGTGTCAAAACAGAGTTGAAAGTGTGTATCAGATTGCACTCTTCCAGAGTACAATGGAACAATGGTTTACCAGGGGGATTCCTTTGAAGTGGTTTCTCGCTTTCCTTTATTCACTCCTTTATTTCCTTTGAAATGACAGAAAGGGAGAAAGACAGAGAGAGGGAGAGAAAGAGAGAGAGAGAGAGAGGAGAGAGAAAGAGAGAGAAAGAGAGAGAAAGAGAGAGAAAAACGTACATTTTCTCAGTGAAAACAATGTACTGAGCAAATGTCAAATGGGCTTTTCACCAAATTACTGTACGACAGACCACGTATTCACCCTGCACACCCTAATTGACAAACAAACAAAACAAAGGCAAAGTCTTGTCATGCTCTGTTGATTTCAAAGAAGCTTTTGACTCAATTTGGCATGAGGTTCTGCTATACAAATTGATGGAAAGTGACGTTGGGGGGAAAAAATACAACATTATAAAATCCATGTACACAAACACTCTTCTGGGAAGGCACTGATGTTGGGCGATTAGGCCTGGCTCACAGTCGGTGTTCCAATTAATCCCTAAGGTGTTTGATGGGTTTGAGGTCAGGGCTCTGTGCTGGCCAGTCATGTTCTTCCACACCGATCTCGACAAACCATTTTGTCGAGATCGGGGGCATTGTCATGCTGAAACAGGAAAGGGCCTTCCCCAAATTGTTGCCACAACATTGGAAGCACAGAATCGTCTAGAATGTCATTGTATGCCTTAGAATTAAGATTTCCCTTCACTGGAACTAATGGGCCTAGCCCGAACCATGAGAAACAGCCCCAGACCATTATTCATAATCCACCAAACTTTACAGTTTTCACTATGTATTCGGGCAGGTAGCGTTCTCCTGTCATCCGCCAAATCCAGATTTGTCCGTCGGACTGCCAGATGGTTAAGTGTGATTCATCACTCCAGAGAGCGAGATTCCACTGCTCCAGAGTTCAATCGCGGCGAGCTTTACACCACTCCAGCAGATGCTTGGCATTGCGCATGGTGATCTTAGGCTTGTGTGCTGCTCGGCTATGGAAACCCATTTCACAAAGCTCCCGATGAACAGTTATTGTGCTGAGGTTGCTTCCAGTTTGGAACTCGGTAGTGAGTGTTATAACCAAGGACAGATGTTTTTTACGCGTTACGCTCTTCAGCACTCGGCGGTCCCGTTCTGTGAGCTTGTGTGGCCTACCACTTCGCGGCCTAGATGTTTACACTACACAATAACAGCATTAACAGTTGACATGACAGTGCCATGTTGAAAGTCACTGAGCTCTTCAGTAAGGCCATTCTTCTGTTTGTCCATGGAGATTGCATGGTTGTGTGCTCAATTTTATACACCGAATCCACTAATTTGAAGGGGTGTTCACATACTTTTGTGTATATTGTCCATATCAACAAATTGGCAAGGGCACTAGAACAGTCTGCAGCACCCGGCCTCACCCTACTAGAATCTGAAGTCAAATCTCTACTGTTTGCTGATGATCTGCTGCTTCTGTCCCCAACCAAGGAGGGCCTACAGCAGCACCTAGATCTTCTACACAGATTCTGTCAGACCTGGGCCCTGACAGTAAATCTCAGTAAGACAAAAATCATAGTGTTCCAAAAAAGTTCCAGCTGCCAGGACCACAAATACAAATTCCATCTAGACACCGTTGCCCTAGAACACACAGAAAACTATACATACCTCGGCCTAAACATCAGCACCACAGGTAACTTCCACAAAGCTGTGAACCATCTGAGAGACAAGGCAAGAAGGGCCTTCTACGCCATCAAATAGGAACATAAAATTCAACATCCCAATTAGGAAACTTGAATCAGTTATAGAACCCATTGCCCTTTATGGTTGTAAGGTCTGTGGTCCGCTCACCAACCCCAAAATTCATAAAATGGGACAAACACCAAATTGAGACTCTGCATGCAGAATTCTGCAAAAACATCTTCCATGTACACCGCAAAAAAACAAAGAATACATGCAGAGCAGAATTAAGATGATACCCACTAGTTATCAAAAATAGTTAAATACTTCAACCACCTAAAAGGAAGCGATTCCCAAACCTATCACCTACAGAGAGATTAACCTAGAGAAGAATCCCATAAGAAAGCTGGTCCAGGACAGTAACACAATTAGACCCAACAAAATCATGAGGAAACAAAAAGATAATTACTTGACAAATTGGAAAGAATTAACAACAACAAAAAGAGCAAACTGAAAAGCTATTTGGCCCTAAACAGAGAGTACACAGTGGCAGATTACCTGACCACTGTGGCTGAATACCTGACCACTGTGGCTGACCAAAAATGAAGGAAAGCTTTGACTATGTAGAGACTAAGTGAACATAGCCTTGCTATTGAGAAAGGTTGCAGTATGCAGACCTATGTGCACACTGCCCACAAAATGAGGTCGAAAATGAGGTGCTTCCTAACCTCCTGCCAAATGTATGACCATATTAGAGACACATACTTCCCTCAGATTACACAGACCCACAAAGAATTAGAAAACAAATCCAATTTTGATAAACTCACATATTGTAAATACAATGTCTATGTGTATTTATTTTCCCAGTTGTACTTTAACTATTTGCACATCATTACAACACTGTTTATAACCATAATATACATTTGAAATGTCTCTATTCCTTTGAAACCTTTGTGAGTGTAAACATATGTTTACCATTCCAATAAAGCCCTTTGAATTGAATTTAGATAGTGAGAGAGAGAGAAAGAGAGAGGCTTGTGTGAGCTGGGGCTCCAGGTTAGGTTTGCTGCTCTCAGTGCTCCCCTCACACTTTATCCCCTCTCTCCCCTGGTGCTGTGAATCAAGAAGAGGTGAGACATGGCCCTGGGAGTCGTTTATTAAGGTGGGAATGAGAGTCAGGAGGAGAGTCAGGGGTTCACCAAATAGGAGAGTGTTTGGCTGATTATTTGTGTTGCCCTCAACCCCTCGGGGGAAAACGAGGCTGAAACTCTGGGAGAGACAGAGAGAGGCAGCTTACAGCTGTCCCTGCTCCAAAACACCAATCTAACCCTGGGGTTGTGGGGTTGGGAGTCAGAGCGCTGCAGAGGAACCTGTCTGGAGGGCAAACAGGAAGAAGGCATAAGGTGTCAGCCAGCAGCAGATAAAGATGAGTGGGTTTTCTGGCTCCAGACTCATCTCTACTTCTCCCATTTCCTCCTCTTAGTGCTAGCCTGGCCCCGGCAGCTCTGCAGGGCTTGCTAGTCTGCATGGTGTTTGTTTTGTTGAAAAGCAGCCTCCAGACATGCCCCCTCTGGCAACAGATTTCTGTTAGCATTTGATTTTCCCCTCCCATCAAGCCGTGTAACACTGCAGAGGTTGCAGTCTTAGAAGATTAAGCAGGGCTTACATAACAAACAGCAGAACAAGAGAGAGAGAGACAGACAGAAAGAGAGACAGTCAAGTCTCTTCCGTCTTCTGCAACAGGTTTGAAATATGATTCTTCTAAAAATACTAGCAGAGGGAGAGGATGGTGTTTGTAGGCCATGGAGGGAGGAACAAGGGTCTTCCTAGTGTCTCATTTGGATGATTCTATCTCCCATTGACCCTGCATGATTGCTACAGTATGAGATGATGTCATCATGGGATGCTGAGGTGTTCTCTGTGGGGCTGCTGGCTGTGACCTCATGGGCCTCCTCCTTCAGGCCCCCTGGCCAATTCTAATCCACCATGAAGGATGGTGTGTCACTGCTGGCGGCAAGGGGTGTTGATAGATGAGTAGCTTTGTGATTGACAGAGGGTGTGCTGTGTGGTGGGGCGAGGAGAGGAGAGCTGCAGAGCTGCAGAGTATGCTATCCCTAATGCAGTAAAGATAACTTTAAAAAAAACGAAAACTGCAGTAAGCTTTATGAGGCATATTTTTGAATGCGGACCCATTACACCATTTGTTTGTCTGGATTTGCGGGTTTTGCACACCGGCCGCGCATTTGGGAGAGTGTGATGGTCCCCTTTTGGAGAGCTGCCACAACCCACTGGATTACTGATACATCCCATGAGCAAGGAGCAGGACCCACATCATCCAGCTCAACACACAGAGAGGAACGGGAGACAGACATAGAGGAACGGGACACAGACAGAGAGGAACGGGAGACAGACATAGAGGAACGGGAGACAGACAGAGAGGAACGGGAGACAGACATAGAGGAACGGGAGACAGACAGAGAGGAACGGGAGACAGACATAGAGGAACGGGAGACAGACAGAGAGGAACGGGAGACAGACAGAGAGGAACGGGAGACAGACAGAGAGGAACGGGAGACAGACAGAGAGGAACGGGAGACAGACAGAGAGGAACGGGAGACAGACAGAGAGGAACGGGAGACAGACAGAGAGGAACGGGAGACAGACAGAGAGGAACGGGAGACAGACAGCGAGGAACGGGAGACAGACAGAGAGGAACGGGAGACAGACAGAGAGGAACGGGAGACAGACAGAGAGGAACGGGAGACAGACAGAGAGGAACGGGAGACAGACATAGAGGAACGGGAGACAGACAGAGAGGAACGGGAGACAGACAGAGAGGAACGGGAGACAGACAGAGAGGAACGGGAGACAGACAGAGAGGAACGGGAGACAGACATAGAGGAACGGGAGACAGACAGAGAGGAACGGGAGACAGACAGAGAGGAACGGGAGACAGACAGAGAGGAACGGGAGACAGACAGAGAGGAACGGGAGACAGACAGAGAGGAACGGGAGACAGACAGAGAGGGAGAGCTAAAAAGGACTCTGATATGATGACTAGATCTCTCGAGGGAGACACAGACAGAGAGACGCTGAATAATATGATCTCACTCTGAGATTTGCTGGGTTTCATGCGAGCCAATACACGTCCCCATAGATTTCTCCTAAGAATAATGTGCCGACAGGTCAAGGGGGCCAGCGAGCAGCATATCATATCCATCAACACAACCAAGCCCTCTCAGTGATTTCAGGCCTGCCTACCGCTCCCTACAGAATCCAATTGTGCCCTGCTGGCCTCTTCATTTGGACAGAGCTGAGCTGTTTAGAGCCAAACAAAATGGAACTCTGGGCTTTGTTTTATCAGAGATTGGCCTGTCTGTTTCTGTCAAACTGTATCTGGGCTGCATGCAGAGACTTGAATAAATGTGATAAATCGATTGAAGCTTTCACAACCAACTCCCAGGGGTGTGTGTTACTGTAGATAGACCAGATCATTACACAGGGTGCTATTCATATCTGATGCTAGGAAATACTGAGCTCAGACAATTGATAGTGTTTCGACCATAAGATAACAGCGCAACAAACAACAATAAACAGAACTATATTATGTAACTATGTAATTATATTACTAAGACGAAAGTTGTAATGAGTAACAGTCGATGGGTTGTATGAACAAAGTTCCCAAGGTCTAGTCCTCTAGTGAGACACGGTGATAGAACTGTGCTTGATAGGACACCATGAACCTCTCAGAGGAGCTCAGCGGTAAAATGAAAGGGACTTTGAACCATGAAAAGGCTTTTGGAGTGTCTGCCCACTCCTGGGCCCTAATGTGGAGGAGCAAGGGGAGTAGGGAGAGCCCAAAGAGCTGGAGAGATGAGATATGCAAGGTCAGAAATCTGCTAGGGACTCACAGATAGTATCCACATACTGTAACTGAATCTTCATGGCTAATAATATTGCAGATCAGAGGAGGGGGGGATTGTTTTAAGATGGTCATGCCATGGATCTTAATGTCCAAATTCAATATTTGATCAAATAATTGTATAAAAAATATTTGATACCTGTTAGATAACTAAGCTGTTTGATTTTTTGAGTTTTAGGACCTTATCACATTTTGGGGGACACACATATTTAACCCCTTGTTTTTGTTGGCACTAAACTACCTCCATACTTGTATTTGTTTGTATGGGTTACCTTTAGACGAGTCCCATGACACTTGTGGGGGTCGTAGAGGGAAACGGAGAGTCTCTCCATAGAGTGGTCATAATAGTTTGTAGCCAAACCGTTCGGATGCTACAGACGTTTTGGTGAGGATGTCTCATGGTCTGATAAACACCACTGTAGCTCAGCCACTGTAGCTCAGCGGTGTATTGAGGCGGTGTATTGAGGCGGTGTATTGAGGTGGTGTATTGAGGCGGTGTATTGAGGTGGTGTATTGAGGCGGTGTATTGAGGTGGTGTATTGAGGAGGTGTATTGAGGCGGTGTATTGAGGCGGTGTATTGAGGCGGTGTATTGAGGTGGTGTATTGAGGCGGTGTATTGAGGCGGTGTATTGAGGCGGTGTATTGAGGCGGTGTATTGAGGAGGTGTATTGAGGTGGTGTATTGATGTGGTGTATTGAGGTGGTGTATTGAGGCGGTGTATTGAGGCGGTGTATTGAGGTGGTGTATTGAGGTGGTGTATTGAGGTGGTGTATTGAGGCGGTGTATTGAGGCGGTGTATTGAGGCGGTGTATTGAGGCGGTGTATTGAGGCGGTGTATTGAGGCGGTGTATTGAGGCGGTGTATTGAGGCGGTGTATTGAGGCGGTGTATTGAGGCGGTGTATTGAGGCGGTGTATTGAGGCGGTGTATTGAGGTGGTGTATTGAGGTGGTCTATTGAGGCGGTGTATTGAGGTGGTGTATTGAGGCGGTGTATTGAGGCGGTGTATTGAGGCGGTGTATTGAGGTGGTGTTTTGAGGTGGTGTATGAAGGTGGTGTATTGAGGTGGTGTATTGAGACGCAGCCCATGCAAAAAAACGAATATCTCTAGCTGAAACTGACTCATTTTGATGGGGATTGTTTTATTATGTTACTAAGACTGTTGCACGGGTACGTCAATATACTCTTAAGGATATTGTATAAACTGTACAAAGAACTTGCTTTGCACCAAACATGAAACAGGATCACTGACCACGTATTATGCTGATGTTGCCACGGGAGCTCTAGAGTCAGTACTTTCTCTGAAGGGGAGAACTAGGACAGCAGCATTAGATGACTGGGAATTATTAAAGAGAAAACACAGGAAGCGGAGCTGGCCCTGATGGTGTCATTGGACCAAACCCCACATGAAGAAGCCTTCACCAGGATCTCAACTCCTCTATGTAGAAATGATCCCCAGCCTCCATTAGAACGATCTGAGGCATCTAGAAATGAAGATTTAAAACACTTTGAATAATTAAAGTAGGCGAGATCAGTGGCCGGCTTGGATCCCTGAGCAGGAGGCACCGCCTGGGAGAACCGAAGAGGGGGCAGCCTGGTACTCAGCTACCCCTGCCAGGGAGAGCTAGAGAAGAGTTAGTCCGGTGCCAGTGTCGCAGCACAGTGGGGAGAACCCATATCTAACGACGGAAGGTGAGAGACCATGGGAAGGTACCGGCTTTCGCTAATTGACATTGCAAAATAATTAAAGGTACAGTCTCAGACGTTTGTCCCATTCCGTAAGGCTGGCTGCAGTAGTGGTGGAGTTGGCTGGTCTGTTCTGAGCCGTGACATTGGGGATGGAGACAGCCAAAGTGGAGCAGGGCTGAGAGTTGGAGCTGGGGATCTTTGGCAGGCCTTCTCCTCCCTCGCCTGTTCACAGTCTGTTTACTGTAGCGCTACTGCAGCTTACCAAGACGCCATTGGACGCACTTCCTCTAGTGTGTGTGCATGCCTGTGTGTACTCACAGGAGAAATGCTTTCACAACATCAGAGAGATGAGAGAGGGAAGAGGGAAAAAAAGCCAGATGAGACAGATTGTAAATTTGAGGGAAGGAAGGAATTATGCTTGGCAGACATTCAGGAGAGACAGGTGGCACTGAGGATGTCTGTCTAAATGCATGAATACCATGAATACAGTAACTTCAGAAAGTATTGAATTTTTCCACATTTTGTTGTGTTACAGCCTGAATTTAAAATTGATTAAATTTAGATTTTTTTTGTCACTGGCCTACACACAATAACTCATAATGTCAAATTGGAATTATGTTTTTCCCACAAAAATCCAAATGTATTAAAAATGAAAAGCTGAAATGCCTTGAGTCAATAAGTATTTAACCCAATTGTAAAGACAAGCCTAAATAAGTCCAGGAGTAAAAATGTGCTTAACAAGTCATATAATAAGTTGCATGGACTCACTCTCATGATTTGTTTTATGACTACCTCATCTCTGTAACCAACAAAACACATACAATTATCTGTAAGGTCCCTCAGTCAAGCAGTGAATTTCAAACACTAATTCAACTACAAAGACCAGCGAAATGTACAACTCCTCGCAAAGAAGGGCACCTATTGTAGATGGGTAAAAAAAAGCAGACATTGAAAATCCCTTTGAGCATGGTGAAGTTATTCATTACTAATTATTAATTTGGAATGTGTATCAATACACCCAGTTACAGGCGTCCTTCTTAACTCAATTGTTGGAGAGGAAGGAAACCAGTCAGGGTTTTCACCATGAGGCCAATGGGGACTTTAAAAAATGTACAGAGTTTAATGGCTGTGATAGGAGAAAACTGAGGATGTGTCAACAACATTGTAGTTACTCCACAACACTAACCTAATTGACAGAGAGAAAAGAAAGAAGCCTGTACAGAATAAAAATATTCCAAAACATGTATCCTGTTTGCAACAAGGCACTAAAGTAATACTGCAAAAAATATGGCAAAGCAATTAACTTTTTGTCCTGAATACAAAGTAATATGTTTGAGACAAATCCAATACAACATTACGGAGTACCATTCTCCATATTTTTAAGCATAGTGGTGGCTGCATCATGGTATGGGTATGCTTGTAATCATTAAAAACTGGGGAGGTTTTCAGAATAAAAAAGAAATGGAGCTAAGCACAGGCAAAATCCGAGAGGAAAACCTGGTTCAGTCTGCTTTCCACCAAACCCTGGGAGAGGAATTCATCTTTCAGCAGGACAATAACCGAAAACACAAGGGAAAATCTACACTGGAGTTGCTTACCAATAAGACAGTGAATGTTCCTGAGTGGCAGAGTTACAGTTTTGAATTACATCTGTTTGAAAATATATTGCAAGATCTGAAAATGGTTGTCTAGCAATGATCAAGAACACATTTGACAGAACTTGATTATTTTTTTAAAGAATAATGGGCAAACGTTGCACAAACCAGGTGTGGAAGGCTCTTAGTGACTTACCTAGAAAGACTCAAAGCTGTAATCGATTCAAACATGTATTGACTCAGGGGGCTGAATACTTATCTAATCAAGATATTAGTGTTTTATTTTTAATATATTTTGTTTTACAAATGTTGTAGTTTTTCTCCTATTTTGACATTACAGAGTATTTTGTGTAGATCGTTAACAAAAAATGACAATTAAATCAATTTTAATCCCACTTTGTAACACAACAAAAAAGTCAAGTAGTGTAAATACTTTCTGAAGGCCCTGTACATACTTTATCAGACAGATATGCAACTCTATACATCCTATTTCATTACAATCAATGACAGCATGCATTAACCCCCATATAAGAGTTAACCAAAGCTAGCCTAGCGTGTAATATTGTATCTTAATCAAAGGAAGTACACTAGGCCTATATTTTACCCCCCAGAGCAGTTAATGGGGGTGACAGAAGGAGAACAGAGATGCACATTACTTCACTCTGTCGTTTTGATACATCTTCTAATTAGCAGCAGATAGACTAATGTTAGTTTATCCAAACATCTACATTTTTACATCTGTACAGCCAAAGCTGCTCTAATGGTTATAAATTGGACAAGGAAAAGTATCACCCATTATTCCCTAATGGGTGATATAATACAGTGTAACTGAATGTAAGGAACTCCATAGGGACTTATGGTATAATCAGGTTTTGGATAAGTCGGAAGTTTACATACACCTTAGCCAAATACATTTACTCAGCTTTTCACAATTCCGGACATTTAATCCTAGTAAGAATTCCCTGTCTTATGTCAGTTAGGATCACCACTTTATTTTAAGAATGTGAAATGTCAGAATAATAGTAGAGAGAATGATTTATTTCAGCTTATATTTCTTTCATCACATTCCCAGTGGGTCAGAAGTTTACATACACTCAATTAGTATTTGGTAGCATTGCCTTTAAATTATTTAACTTGGGTCAAATGTTTCGGGTAGCCTTCCAAGAGCTTCCCACAATAAGTTGGGTGAATTTTGGCCCATTCCTCCTGACAGAGCTGGTGTAACTGAGTCAGGTTTGTAGGGCTCCTTGCTCGCACACGCTTTCTCAGTTCTGCCCACAAATTTTCCATGGGATTGAGGTCAGGACTTTGTGATGGCCACTCCAATACCTTGACTTTGTCGTCCTTAAGCCATTTTTCCACAACTTTGGAAGTATGCTTGGGGTCATTGCCCATTTGGAAGACTCATTTGCGACCAAGCTTCCTGACTGATGTCTTGAGATGTTGCTTCAATATATCCACATCATTGTCCTGACTCATGATGCCATCTATTTTGTGAAGTGCACCAGTCCCTCTTGCAGCAAAGCACCCCCACAACATGATGCTGCCACCCATGTGCTTCACGGTTGGGATGGGGATCTTCGGCTTGCAAGCCTCCCCCTTTTTCCTCCAAACATAACGATAGTCATTATGGCCAAACAGTTCCATTTTTGTTTCATCAGACCAGAGGACATTTCTCCAAAAAGTACGATCTTTGTCCCCATGTGCAGTTGCAAACCGTAGTCTGGCTATTTTATGGCTGTGTTGGAGCAGTGGCTTCTTCCTTGCTGAGCGGCCTTTCAGGTTATGTCGATATAGGACTCGCTTTACTGTGGATATAGATACTTTTGTACCTGTTTCCTCCAGCATCTTCACAAGGTCCTTTGCTGTTGTTCTGGGATTGATTTGAATTTTTCACACCAAAGTAAGTTCATCTCGAGGAGACAGAACGCGTCTCCTTCCTGAGCGGTATGACGGTTTGTACAGATGAACGTGGTACCTTCAGGCATTGCTCCCAAGGATGAAGCAGACTTGTGGAGGTCTACAATTTTTTCTGAGGTCTTGGCTGATTTCTTTTGATTTTCCCATGATGTCAACCAAAGAGGCACTGAGTTTAAAGGTAGGCCTTGAAATACATCCACAGGTACACCTCCAATTGACTCAAATGATGTCAATTAGCCTATCCGAAGCATCTAAAGCCATGACATAATTTTTCTGGAATTCTCCAAGCTGTTTAAAGGCTCAGTCAACTTTTTCCAAGAATTGTTTACAGACAGATTATTTCACTTATAATTCACTGTATCACAATTCCTGTGGGTCAGAAGTTTATATAGTGTATATAAACTTCTGACCCACAGGAATTGTGATACAGTGAATTATAAGTGAAATAATCTGTCTGTAAACAATTCTTGGAAAAATGACTTGTGTCATGCACAAAGTAGATTTCCTAACCGACTTTCCAAAACTATAGTTTGTTGACAAGAAATGTGTGGAGTGGTTGAAAATGAGTTTTAATGACTTCAACCTGAGTGTACGTAAACTTCCAACTTCAACTGTATGTATATTATATATCTCCTATCAGAGATTTGATCCTTTGACTGAGCCCAATTCTGTACTGATTCCATCCCAATGTTGGAGACTGGCTTCAAACTGACAGAGAGACAGACAGCCACTACCTCTACCAGACCAACAAACCCACAGCCACTGTCCATGACAACACATTTGTTTGTTTCAATGTTAGTTTGTTTGTTTGTTTATTCATTTCTCCTGATGGGTTTCTCAAGTGCGGCTTACTCTAGCAATTTTCTGCCTGGTCGGATTTAATGTGCTCCTTTGTTTATCGTCTGTCGGGCGGATGCTGATTGATATACATTTGATTTGCAAATGTTACTCATTACATCGGGGACTTAGTTACAATGCTGGTGGACACACAACTATGAGAAATGCATTTTGGCATATCAGTGGGCACAAAGATAACAGTTGAGAGTGACTTGGCAAAAGAGTGATAATGGAATACATTTCTGACTTATTAACACATTATGTCAAAATGTTGCGTACATTTCCTTCCCACTCCAAACCCATTTTCCATTGAAATCTATTGTTTCGTATACATTTTGGGTTCAAGTTAACTCTTTCTGTTATCGACAATGGTACATAAAAAGTCCATAAAAAAATGGTGGCATTGGCATTGTGCAACATAAAATAACGGCATCTGTGTGTAACAAGCCTATTGAGATGGACTGGCCGTGTAACCATGGTAACCTATGCACCAAAAGGAGAACATATCAGTGCTGGGAGTACAGAGTATGTGTGTGGTTTGGTTGGATTACAGCTCAGCTCAGGGGGAACAACAAGCTGTCTGATTGACTTTCACAGCAGCAGTACCACGACTGATGCCATATTTAGTCTACGATTTTGACCAACACCACAACACCAACGGACTTCATTTTATCTGTTGTCGCTTAACTCTGCCCTCTTTACTCTACGCTCTGTTAGAGAGTTACTTAATTCCTTCACACAACCTTTCCCCAAAATCAGCCCCCCCACAGCCTCTCCACCACCTTGTATGAATGCATACCAAATTCTCTGCTCTGAGATTAAACACTTCGCTGCGTTTTCCGCTGGAGCTTTGCAAGCAGTGAGAAAGCGAGCATTGGTTTTACAGTAACAGAATGTTAATCCCAAGCTGTACTCAGGGGTAGACGTAACATAATAAACGTATCTCAGAGAAACTCCAATTAGTATGATATGTTACGTTTTGTATGGTTTGTATTCATTTGTGGATATCATTCATCCATTTCGATGACATGTTACGAATTATACTTCGTATGATTGCAATTTGTACAATGAGTTATGAATTGCAATTCATACAATGTTATGAATTTGCGTATGATACACAATATACATATGATAGACGTATGATACGTGTAATAGACTATATATACAAAAGTATGTGGACACCTCTACAAATGAATGGATTCGGCTATTTCAGCCACACCCGTTGCTGACAGGTGTAAAACATTTTGCACACAGCCTTGTAATCTCCATAGACAAACATTGGCAGTAGAGTGGCCTTACTGAAGTGCTCAGTGACTTTCAACGTGGCACCATCATAGGATGACACCTTTCAAACAAGTCAGTTCGTCAAATGTATGCCTTGGTCAACTGCGCTGGTCAACTGAAAGTACTGTTATTGTGGAGTGGAAACGTCTAGGAGCAACAACGGCTCAGCAGCGAAGTGGTAGGCCACACAAGCTCACAGAAGGGGGCCGCCGAATGCTGAATCACGTATCGCGTAAAAAATCATCTGTCCTCAGTTGCAACATTCACTACCGAGTCCCAAACTGCCTCTGGAAGCAACATCAGCACAATAACTGTTTGCCGGGAGCTTCATGCACGAGCAGCTGCACACAAGCCTAAGATCACCATGCACAATGCCAAGCATCGGCTGGAGTGTTGTAAAGCTGGACTCTGGAGTAGTGGAAACATGTTCTCTGGAGTGATGAATCACGCTTCACCATCTGGTAGTCCAACGGGCGAAACAGGGTTTGGGGGATGCCAGGAGAACGCTACCTGTTCGAATGCATAGTGCCAACTATGAAGTTTGGTGGAGGAGGAATTATGGTCTGGGGCTGTTTTTCATGGTTCGGGCTAGGCGCCTTAGTTCCAGTGAAAGGA